>NW_022986305.1:37311-171391 GCF_902500255.1 Thalassophryne amazonica | reverse complement strand
CAGATGAGGGGTTTTATTTTTCACATGAGGGGTTTTATTTTTCAGATTAGGGGTTTTATTTTTCAGATGAGGGGTTTTATTTTTCAGATGAGGGGTTTTATTTTTCACATCAGGGGTTTCATATTTCACATGAGGGTTTTTATATTTCAGATGGGTTTTATTTTTCACATGAGGGGTTTTATTTGTCACATGAGGGGTTTTATTTTTCAGATGGGGGGGTTTATATTTCGAATGAGGGGTTATATTTTTCACATGAGGGGTTTCATATTTCACATGAGGGTTTTTATTTTTCAGATGAGGGGTTTTATTTTTCAGATGAGGGGTTTTATTTTTCACATGAGGGGTTTTATTTTTCATATGAGGGGTTTTATTTTTCAGATGAGAGGTTTTATTTTTCAGATGAGGGGTTTTATTTTTCACATGAGGGGTTTTATTTTTCACATGAGGGGTTTTATTTGTGACATGAGGGGTTTTATTTTTCACATGAGGGGTTTTATTTTTCAGATGACGGGTTTTATGTTTCACATGAGGGGTTTCATATTTCACATGAGGGGTTTTGTTTTTCAGATGGCGGGTTTTATTTTTCAGATGAGGCGTTTTATTTTTCACATGAGGGGTTTTATTTTTCAGATTAGGGGTTTTATTTTTCAGATGAGGGGTTTTATTTTTCAGATGAGGGGTTTTATTTTTCACATGAGGGGTTTCATATTTCACATGAGGGTTTTTATTTTTCAGATGAGGGGTTTTATTTTTCACGAGGGGTTTTATTTGTCACATGAGGGTTTTTATTTTTCAGATGAGGGGTTTTATTTTTCACATGAGGGGTTTTATTTTTCACATGAGGGGTTTTATTTTTCAGATGGGGGGGGTTTATATTTCGAATGTTGGGTTATATTTTTCACATGAGGGGTTTCATATTTCACATGAGGGTTTTTATTTTTCAGATGAGGGGTTTTATTTTTCAGATGAGGGGTTTTATTTTTCACATAAGGGGTTTTATTTTTCACATGAGGGGTTTTATTTTTCACATCATGGGTTTTATATTTCAGATGAGGGGTTTTATTTTTCACATGAGGGGTTTTATTTTTCAGATGAGAGGTTTTATTTTTCAGATGAGGGGTTTTACTTTTCAGATGAGATTTTTTATTTTTCAGATGAGGGGTTTTATATTTTGAATGAGGGGTTTTATGTTTTGCATGAAGAGTTTTATTTTCACATAAGGGGTTTTATTTTTCAGATGAGGGGTTTTATTTTTCAAATGAGGGGTTTTATTTTTCAAATGAGGGGTTTTATTTTTCACATGAGGGGTTTTATTTTTCACATGAGGGGTTTTATTTTTCACATGAGGGTTTTATTTTTCAGATGAGAGGTTTTATTTTTCAGATGAGGGTTTTTACTTTTCAGATGAGGTTTTTTATTTTTCAGATGAGGGGTTTTATATTTTGAATGAGGGGTTTTATGTTTTGCATGAAGAGTTTTATTTTTCACATAAGGGGTTTTATTTTTCAGATGAGGGGTTTTATTTTTCAAATGAGGGGTTTTATTTTTCAGATGAGGGGTTTTATTTTTCAGATGAGGGGTTTTATTTTTCACATGAGGGGTTTTATTTTTTCAATTGAGGGGTTTTATTTTTCACATGAGGGGTTTTATTTTTCACATGAGGGGTTTTATTTGTCACATGAGGGGTTTTATTTTTCAGATGGGGGGGTTATATTTCGAATGAGTGGTTATATTTTTCACATGAGGGGTTTCATATTTCACATGAGGGGTTTTATTTGTGACATGAGGGGTTTTATTTTTCACATGAGGGGTTTTATTTTTCAGATGACGGGTTTTATGTTTCACATGAGGGGTTTCATATTTCACATGAGGGGTTTTATTTTTCAGATGGGGGTTTTATTTTTCAGATGAGGGGTTTTATTTTTCACATGAGGGGTTTTATTTTTCACATGAGGGGTTTTGTTTTTCAGATTAGGGGTTTTATTTTTCAGATGAGGGGTTTTATTTTCACATGAGGGGTTTTATTTTTCACATGAGGGTTTTTTTTTTTCAGATTAGGGGTTTTATTTTTCAGATGAGGGGTTTTATTTTTCAGATGAGGGGTTTTATTTTTCACATGAGGGGTTTCATATTTCACATGAGGGTTTTTATTTTTCAGATGAGGGGTTTTATTTTTCACATGAGGGGTTTTATTTTTCACATGAGGGGTTTTATTTGTCACATGAGGGGTTTTATTTTTCAGATGGGGGGGTTTATATTTTGAATGAGGGGTTATATTTTTCACATGTTGGTTTTTATTTTTCAGATGAGGGGTTTTATTTTTCAGATGAGGGGTTTTATTTTTCACATAAGGGGTTTTATTTTTCACATGAGGGGTTTAATTTTTACATGTGGGGTTTTATTTTTCACATCATGGGTTTTATATTCCAGATGAGGGGTTTTATTTTTCACATGAGTGGTTTTATATTTCAGATGAGGGGTTTTATTTTTCACATGAGGGGTTTTATTTTTCAGATGAGAGGTTTTATTTTTCAGATGAGGGGTTTTATATTTTGAATGAGGGGTTTTATGTTTTGCATGAAGAGTTTTATTTTTCACATAAGGGGTTTTATTTTTCAGATGAGGGGTTTTATTTTTCAAATGAGGGGTTTTATTTTTCAGATGAGGGGTTTTATTTTTCAGATGAGGGGTTTTATTTTTCACATGAGGGGTTTTATTTTTCACATGAGGGGTTTTATTTTTCAGATGAGGGGTTTTATTTTTCACATGAGGGGTTTCATATTTCACATGAGGGTTTTTATTTTTCAGATGATGGGTTTTATTTTTCACATGAGGGGTTTTATTTTTCACGAGGGGTTTTATTTGTCACATGAGGGTTTTTATTTTTCAGATGAGGGGTTTTATTTTTCACATGAGGGGTTTTATTTTTCACATGAGGGGTTTTATTTTTCAGATGGGGGGGGTTATATTTCGAATGAGGGGTTATATTTTTCACATGAGGGGTTTCATATTTCACATGAGGGTTTTTATTTTTCAGATGAGGGTTTTTATTTTTCAGATGAGGGGTTTTATTTTTCACATAAGGGGTTTTATTTTTCACATGAGGGGTTTTATTTTTCACATGAGGGGTTTTATATTTCAGATGAGGGGTTTTATTTTTCACATGAGGGGTTTTATATTTCAGATGAGGGGTTTTATTTTTCACATGAGGGGTTTTATTTTTCAGATGAGAGGTTTTATTTTTCAGATGAGGGGTTTTACTTTTCAGATGAGATTTTTTATTTTTCAGATGAGGGGTTTTATATTTGAATGAGGGGTTTATGTTTTGCATGAAGAGTTTTATTTTTCACATAAGGGGTTTTATTTTTCAGATGAGGGGTTTTATTTTTCAGATGAGGGGTTTTATTTTTCAGATGAGGGGTTTTATTTTTCAGATGAGGGGTTTTATTTTTCACATGAGGGGTTTTATTTTTCAGATGAGGGGTTTTATTTTCACATGAGGGGTTTTATTTTTCACATGAGGGGTTTTATTTTTCACATGAGGGGTTTTATTTTTCAGATGAGAGGTTTTATTTTCAGATGAGGGGTTTTACTTTTCAGATGAGATTTTTTATTTTTCAGATGAGGGGTTTTATATTTTGAATGAGGGGTTTTATGTTTTGTATGAAGAGTTTTATTTTTCACATAAGGGGTTTTATTTTTCAGATGAGGGGTTTTATTTTTCAGATGAGGGGTTTTATTTTTCAGATGAGGGGTTTTATTTTTCACATGAGGGGTTTTATTTTTCACATGAGGGGTTTTATTTTTCAGATGAGGGGTTTTATTTTTCACATGAGGGGTTTTATTTTTCACATGAGGGGTTTTATTTGTCACATGAGGGGTTTTATTTTTCAGATGGGGGGGTTATATTTCGAATGAGTGGTTATATTTTTCACATGAGGGGTTTCATATTTCACATGAGGGGTTTTATTTGTGACATGAGGGGTTTTATTTTTCACATGAGGGGTTTTATTTTTCAGATGACGGGTTTATGTTTCACATGAGGGGTTTCATATTCACATGAGAGGTTTTATTTTTCAGATGGCGGGTTTATTTTTCAGATGAGGGGTTTTATTTTTCACATGAGGGGTTTATTTTTCACATGAGGGGTTTGTTTTTTCAGATTAGGGTTTTATTTTCAGATGAGGGGTTTTATTTTTCACATGAGGGGTTTTATTTTCAGATTAGGGGTTTTATTTTTCAGATGAGGGATTTTATTTTTCAGATGAGGGGTTTTATTTTTCACATGAGGGTTTCATATTTCACATGAGGGTTTTATTTTTCAGATGAGGGGTTTTATTTTTCACATGAGGGGTTTTATTTTTCACATGAGGGGTTTTATTTGTCACATGAGGGGTTTTATTTTTCAGATGGGGGGGTTTATATTTCGAATGAGGGGTTATATTTTTCACATGTTGGTTTTATTTTTCAGATGAGGGGTTTTATTTTTCAGATGAGGGGTTTTATTTTTCACATAAGGGGTTTTATTTTTCACATGAGGGGTTTAATTTTTACATGTGGGGTTTTATTTTTCACATCATGGGTTTTATATTCCAGATGAGGGGTTTTATTTTCACATGAGTGGTTTTATATTTCAGATGAGGGGTTTTATTTTTCACATGAGGGGTTTTATTTTTCAGATGAGAGGTTTTATTTTTCAGATGAGGGGTTTTATTTTTCAGATGAGATTTTTTATTTTTCAGATGAGGGGTTTTATATTTTGAATGAGGGGTTTTATGTTTTGCATGAAGAGTTTTTATTTTTCACATAAGGGGTTTTATTTTTCAGATGAGGGGTTTTATTTTTCAAATGAGGGGTTTTATTTTTCAGATGAGGGGTTTTATTTTTCACATGAGGGGTTTTATTTTTCACATGAGGGGTTTTATTTTTCAGATGACGGGTTTTATTTTTCACATGAGGGGTTTTATTTTTCAGATGAGGGGTTTTATTTTTCACATGAGGGGTTTTATTTTTCACATCAGGGGTTTTATATTTCAGATGAGGGGTTTTATTTTTCACATGAGGGGTTTTATTTTTCAGATGAGAGGTTTTATTTTTCAGATGAGGGGTTTTATATTTTCAGATGAAAGGTTTTATTTTTCAGATGAGGGGTTTTATATTTCACATGAGGGGTTTTATATTTCAGATGAGGGGTTTTATTTTTCACATGAGGGGTTTTATTTTTCAGATGAGAGGTTTTATTTTTCAGTTGAGGCGTTTTATATTTTGAATGAGGGGTTTTATTTTTCAGATGAGGGGTTTTATTTTTCAGATGAGAGGTTTTATTTTTCACATGAGGGGTTTTATATTTTGAATGAGTGGTTTTATTTTTCAGATGAGATTTTTTTTATTTTTCAGATGAGAGGTTTTATATTTTGAATGAGTGGTTTTATTTTTCAGATGAGATTTTTTATTTTTCAGATGAGGGGTTTTATATTTTGAATGAGGGGTTTTATGTTTTGCATGAAGAGTTTTATTTTTCACATGAGGGGTTTTATTTTTCACATGAGGGTTTTATTTTTCAGATGAGGGGTTTTATTTTTCAGATGAGGGGTTTTATTTTTCACATGAGGGGTTTTATTTTTCAGATGAGAGGTTTTATTTTTCACATGAGGGGTTTTATATTTTGAATGAGTGGTTTTATTTTTCAGATGAGATTTTTTATTTTTCAGATGAGGGGTTTTATATTTTGAATGAGGGGTTTTATGTTTTGCATGAAGAGTTTTATTTTTCACATGAGGGGTTTTTGTTTGACGTGAGGCATTTTATGTTTTGTAGTGGGAATGTTGCATTTTGTGCCGTTTTAAGTTTTGTGGTTTTACATTTTGCTTAGAAAGATAAAATAGCTTTGTGATATCACAGTTTTATTTATTTATTTAACAGTCTCCTCTGACCTGCATGCACAATTTGTGAAGTACGTATTAAACTTAATAGAATTTTTTTTTTCCTTTTAACTGTAGCGATTTACCTGGTGAAGAGGAACATCCGCAAGAAAGGGGGTCTGGAGCCTTATGAGCAGGTACTTATAGAAGTGTGTGTGTGTGTGTGTGAGAGAGAGAGAGATTTCCATCAGTATGTTACTGAGTATATGTAGCTGTAACCTGCGTAAACTAAACGTCTAGTCGTGTGTTATCCTGACTTCTGTCTCACAAACACAGAAATTCTCATTCTGAAATCACATTCTGACATTAAGCTGACGTGGACAGTCTTTGTGTTGAAGGGCGTTTGTGGTGTCCAGCATTGAGGTGCGATTGACTACAAACTATATGAATCTGTATTTGCAGCCGAGTTTGTTGCACCGCTGACATGACCCACCAGCGTGTCCTTTGTTAAGTTTGTTTTTATAATCTAGATCCTCTGGGTCACAGAAGGAACATTGAGAAAAGTGAAGAGTAGAAAGTAACAGCAGGTCTGTGCCTTTTCTCAGTCACTAAGATAGTTTAAAGAATTTAATTTTATATTTATATTAGATTGTATATATTTATTTATATTTGTTTCCAGTGAGAGAAAATCTCGGTTCCAGCCCCCTCTGACCCTTAATTGGAGTAAGCGGTTGGAGATGAGTGAGTGTTTCCAGTGAGAGAAAGTCCAATAAAAGGTGTTAACTATTTAATGGTGCCAGTATTACGTCAAAATGTCTGCAGATGATTTATTTATTTATTTTGTCTATTTAGCTATTTTGTCTAGTATCTCACTGGTCTGCGACAGCCTGTGAACAGAATCCACGAGGAAATTTATGCATTTCAGTGTGTTCCTTGATTTTTGAGCAGACCAAAAAATTCACACAATAAACTCCCTCTGTAAATCATCAGGTGGGCGCCTTGTACCCCCAGCCACCACCATAGCCTCTGCGACTCAGAGCTTGTGCAACATGTGAGACAACTTGTGGGAAGCTGAAACACACTTTTATATGTTTGAAGAGAGACAGCACTTCAGGAAGTGGCTGAATGAGCCCAGCAGCCTCCAGCCACACGGCTCTGCAGCCAGGCTGGCACACAACCCACATGCACACGCATGAGCGGGTTGGATGTGTCCTGTCCTGCCACAGAGGAGCGTTGCCAGGTGTTCCTGGAGGACTCCAGCCCTTCATGTTTTCCACATGTACCTACTCAAGTTGTTGTGTGTGGGCCGCCAGAAGAGGAGGTACTGCTGGCCCACCACCAGTGGGCGCCCTGCCTGAAGTGCGGGCTTCAGGCACAAGAGGGCGCTGCCGCCATGGACACAGCCGGGGGTGACAGCTGTCAAGAGGTAATGAGTGACAGCTGTCACCCCCGGCTGTGTCCATGGCGGCAGCGCCCCATCTACTCAACATCATCTCACTCCATAAAGACCAGACGTCATCTCCACCTCATTGCCGAGATATCATACTTCATTGGAGGTAATATCCTCAGCCGTTTTGCAATATTGTTTGTATATTGTGAGTGTTTGCAGGAGTACCGGTACCGCTGTCAGTGGAAGCTGAGAGAGTGCTAGAAGGCACTCTTTTCCCTGAGGAATCTTCAATACTCTGCAAGTTATTGAGTGAGAGGTGGAGGTGGCATTCCCATCGTTATTGTTACTGGGTGTACACACACCCACACTTGACTGTCTTTGTTCTTCGCCAGCAGTACCAGATCCGACAGTCGGGGACGGTGATCACCTGGGAATTCGGGACTTGGCGGCTCCAGTATTCACCAGGTTCTGGGGCGGCGGAAATCGTGTGGTTCCGGCTCTCCTCAGGACAGATGTCTTCTATCCTCGAGCCTGCCCACACGTCACCTTTGTGTATTGACTGTTGTGATATTCTGAGATTGTCTGTATGTTCGTTGTGCACATTCACAACATTAAATTGTTATATTTTGGCTCATCTATTGACCGTTCATTTGCGCCCCCTGTTGTGGGTCCGTGTCACTACACTTTCCCAACACAAGTCACACTATTTTTTAAAAGTGGTGTCTTCTGGCTGTTGATTGGCTGAGCACACCGGATAGAGTTAATTGCCTGGGAGTGGAACAGGGAGAGTTCAGGTGCCCTGACACTTGCATGACTTTGATACGTGCACTTGCACGCATGTTGTTGTGATGATCCCGCCCGCTGTGTTCCACCACCTGCCACGTATTCTCCGATGGATGCTGTGTATATAAAATAATCATTTCATGTCAGATTAATCATTTTCTCTGCAAATTAGCCGTTGAAAACGGCTGGAATCACTTCCTGAATCACAGAGGGCCGCTCCAGCTTCAGCCGTTCGCACACATGCCCGCCAGACAAGCTGCAGAAAGCATTTGGAGCTGTCTTAACAGGTAATTATTTCTCATGTTTACATTGTCGTGGCTTGGTAATGGTAACAGCTGTGTGTTCTTTCCTTCTTGTGTGCAGCTGTTAAAGTATGTTTCTAACAGATTTAACTTCTTGTTATAATCCTTCAGACAAGCTGCACTCTGATGCAATCCACTGATCTGCTGTTCACTTCTTCTTTACTCCACTTGATGAGCTGCACATTGTGTTAGCGATTAGATCGCGCCACGTAGCATGTCATTCATGCGCAAAAGATTTTTTGAATATTTCAAAATTCTCTGTGCGCAATAGCATGTGCCAGCGCCCCTCTGGTGTCCTGTCTGCACCAGTCAAAGACGAGTTTACTCTCCAGCACGACACAGGTCGTCCTCGTGTGTGAGTCAAAGGCATGCTCGTTTCAGGTGGCCTTTACTCCACATTCAAACCAGCATGGCTCACAGTCAGGATGTCAGTTGACTGGAGGTTGAAGATGTGTCCTTGGTTTTGTACCAAGTGGTGGTATATAGGTGAGGAGTAGTTCCTGCAGGAACTGCAGTGTTGTCTGTACTTCTCCTTGAGTGGTTGACTGGTTTCCCAAATGTCGTTACATTAGGGCTCCTCGCACTTGAGTCTGTAGATGTCTTGATGTAGAGTCTTGATGCTGCTGCCGGGATGGTCCTTGGGGAAGGTCCTTTTCCCCTAGTTTCTCCCGGTGTGTAGCGGGCACCTTGCATGGCAGCAGTCTCACATCGGGGTGAATGTGAGGCACTGATGTGTAAAGTGCTTTGAGCATATGATGCAGATGGAAAAGCGCTGTATAAATGCAGTCCATTTACCATTTACCTCCCCATTCTTGGACTCCTGAAATGGTTTGAGGACTTTGTTTAAGGTCCATGTTTGGTAGCCACACTTCGTCAAAATGTTTTATAAGTGCTTGTGTTTTTCATCTTCGCTTCATCTAAGGTGATGATGATGAACATTTGGTGGAAGAGGATTCTTGTCACTGCAAGTTTTTGTTCCAAAGGATGTGATCAAAGATGTCATCTGCTGCCCTCTTCTTGTCACGGCACCATGTGTCATATACACACGTGAACCAGTTGGCTGGGGGGAGGGTCAGAGAAGGTGCTGAGGGCTTCCTTCTGAAACATCTCCATGTATAAGTTCACCACTGTTGGAGACAGATGCGCTCAGGGCACAACCGTGATTATTCGAATAATCAGCCACATATAATTTCAATTTCAATTTATTTCATTTATATAGCAGCAAATCACAAAAAATTACAATCAGAAATTACCCCAAGGTTCCTCACTTTGTCAGGGTGATGTATGATACGTGAGCCTAGGCTGAGAGTTAACTGGTCATTTCAGTCTTGTCCGAGTTTAAAAGTAGGAAGTTGCTAGACATCCAGCTTTTCACTGATAAAAGGCAATCTTCTAAGGATTTTATGTGAATGAGATTACCAGCAGTTATCGGTATGTATAACTGTGTATCATCAGCATAGCAGTGAAAGGTAATCCCAAAACACCGTAATATGTGCCCAAGGGGTGCTACATAAAGGGAGAACAGCAGGGGGCCTAAGACAGACCCCTGTGGAACCCCAAATTTCATGTCACTAAGGTTACAGGTAGTGTTACTGTACAAAACACAATGAGAACAACTGGTCAGGTATGATGTCAACCATGCAAGGGCACTCCCAGTAATCCCAAAAGGATTTTCCAGCCTATCAAGTACAATATGATGATCTACGGTATCAAACGCAGCACTGAGATCTAACAGCACCAGAACCGTAGTGGTGTCTGAATGCATTGCAAGCAGAAGATCATTCACCACTTTAGTGAGAGCCGTCTCTGTGGAATGATATTTTCTAAAAGCAGACTGCAGTGGCTCAAAGAGATTATTCTCAGTAAAGTGGTCCATGAGCTGCCGTGAAACAACCTTTTCCAGAATTTTAGAGCAAAATGATAGATTTTATATCGGCCGATAGTTTTTCAATAAACTAGGGTTAAGATTAGATTTCTTAAGTAATGGTTTAATCACTGCAGATTTGAAACATATAGGAACAGATCCAGAGGTTAATGAGAGATTAATAATTTCCAGCACAGTCGGCCCAAGAGTGGACCACAGGTCCTTAAACAGTTTTGATGGTATAGGATCAAATAAACAGGTTGTGCTTTTTGTAGCTGGGATGTGTTTAACCTAATGTCGTCTATTTTCTTCTCGAAGTAATCCAAGAAATCTTGCGCCTGTAAAAGGACAGCGACTTACAGGTGGTTGTCTATGAATAAGTGTTGCCCACCGTGTTGAACAAGAACTGAGTATAAATCTGTCATGCATCTGCTACAAAGAAGCCTCTATGGAGCCTCTATGTACCTCCCATGTGCTAGGTATCGGCCTCTGAACTGTCACTTGAGCCTCGAATAACTCTTCCAGCAAAGTTTGAGCCCCTGTAACGCCACGTTCTGCCTCCTCTTTCTCCTTTTCTTGCTGCCACCCCCCTCCTCCTCTTCCAACTGTGTCCCCTCATCCTGTGTGCCCTCTTTCTGGCTTGGTTGACCCACTGCTGGGGTACGCCTGTCTGTCTGTCCGCCACTATCTCAGTGCCCTCCTCTGGTGGTGGTGTTGAAGATGTTGGAGATCGGGTTCAGATAATGCAGCAGGAGATGGAGATGAAGCTGTACCCCTCCCCCTGGTTGCAGTCTTCCTGCCTCTTGCTTCTGTCTTCTTCCCTCTGACCGTGCTTATCATGCCATGTGTGTGAGAGTGTGAGTTGTTCGTTGCAAAATGGTGGCAGAGCGAAGCCAAACGAGCTTAGGCAGAGGCGGGCCTGCATCATGGCCACGTGTTGTTTGCATTAATGAGGCCCAGTGTGGCACCACATGACCCATACATGGCACAATGTGGCCCATATGTAGCACCTATCAGGATACCTGAAAATTACGATTGACAGCTGTAATACGCGGCCCATATGGGTCTCATTCCTGGCCCATAAGAGGCTTGAACGTGGCACATACGAGAGACGGCGAGGAGACTAATGCAGGTAGCCACTAGGTAATTTGGATAATAGGCCTCTAACAGCCTCGTCCTCACCTGTAATAGTTTATGTAGTTATTTGGAGACACTTTGCTTTACAGATATTCAGGCCTCGCAACCGGGAACCAAAAGATGTAACATTTAATTAATAAAATAATTTATACTGAATCACGCTCACACGGGGCTCCATAAAATGTAATGTTTTTGTTTAAATCTTTATGCCTCCACACGGGAGCACCATAAAATGTAATGTATTCATTTATGGAATAAAATGCGATCGGCTCACACCGGGGAACCATTAGATGCAGGAATTTATAGTGAATAAGTAATTAAACTCCCAAATTGAATTAGAGTGGACAAGGTCAATATAACGGGTCACCAAAATAATTAATTTAGGGTTTAATACTTATTATCTTGGGGCACTACCTATTTTTTTCATAGCATAGGTACTATAATTTAAACATTAATTTATCAGTCTCAAAAGAATTAATCAGTCTTGATCTAATTTAATCAATCTCTGATTGGGGGGGTCGTTTTGACCGTTGGGGTTTTACATAATTATTGTATGGCCTTGCCTTACAATATAAAGCGCCTTGGGGCAACTGTTTGTTGTGATTTGGCGCTATATAAAAAAATTGATTGATTGATTGATTGATTGATCTGAAAGTCATGAATTCTCACGATACGGTTGACCAAGAGTTTCCTTCTGAACACAAAATAAGCCACAGCAGAAAATATTTATAATTTATTTACAATTTATACAAGAAATTAACATTTTACTGGCATTTTCTGGCCAGGGACTGAAAATAAGTTCATTCATGGAAACAATTTTCTTACTTATGAGACGTTGGAAGGAAGAGATAAAGCTTAAAACTTTAAGTAAATAAATCTGATTGGAATTTAGTGATGAATTTTGAAGCCAATTGTGAAGAAAAATATTAAGCATGAATATGTTTTTAAAAAAGGAGCCGCCTGTATCCATTGACAACAAACCTCTTTCATGGAGCCTGGACTGGGTCAATTAGCTGCTATTGGAGGGTTGGTTCCGTTCGTCCGTCGTCATTATTTCTGCTCTGGGCAGCGTGAGCTCACTTTGGTCGGAGGGGTTAACCAGAGGTGTCCCCGAGTGATCCCAGGGCTGGGTGGCTGACTTTGCCGATGGTTATAGCTGCCTGCAGTCAGGTTTGAAATCAGCTCTGTTGTCAGCTTGCAGGAACCCAGAGGTAGAAGGTGTTTGTTGAAAATGGTTCCCAGTAGTTTTGTTTTTAAGTTTGTTTGAACCAGATTAAAAATCTTTGTGAATTTAGAAAAAGGTAAACTTTAAGAGTGTTGAGAATTATAATGAAAAAGGAAAAGTCGCTTTTCTGTAAATTTGCTCTTAATTTGAAAAGCTCAGCTCGGAAGTTCTCTTAAAACTTCAGAAGACTTGATGCACCTTAAAGCTTCAGGTTAAAACTTTAAGTTTGTCCAAAAGTAAAGATGAATGAATGCCACATGGTAGCTTATCTTAGCAATGGGGCCTGGGCCCAAAATAAAAAAATAAAAATTAAGCGTTAAGGAAGAGAGAGAAGAAAGAGTTGCCGGCGGAGAAGAGCGTGGAGGAGAGCCAAAGGCCAAGTGAGGCTCTGTCCTAACTTGTTAAAGGGGGACTGACGTCGCCAAACTCTGCCCATTTAGGGTGTGTGTAATCTCACAGAAACTTCATGTCCTCAGAGCAGACTCAAATGATTCAACTATTTAAACACATTAATTAATTTGAAATACTATTTGTTCTAAGACACTCAAATGGACACCCATTATTAATAGACACTTAAACACTCCATTTGGTTAAAATGGAATACTTCATCAACATGTTGATACTGCAAAAAGATCACTTAAACACACATCAGTTAAAAAGGACACAGGTCAATAAAATTGAATACATGCACAGCATTTGCTTGATTAATCAATACAAACAAACATTATAAGTCTTTAGATATAAATGAAAGAATTAGGGGAGGTGATGGTCTAGTGGTTAAGGTGTTGGGCTTAAGTCCAGAAGATCATGGGTTCAAATCCCCCACCTGACTAGAAAATCACTAAGGGCCCTTGGGCAAGGTCTTTAATCCCCTATTGCTCCTGGTGCGTAGTGAGCACCTTGTATGGCAGCATCCTGACATCGGGGTGAATGTGAGGCATAATTGTAAAGTGCTTTGAGCGTCTGATTCAGATGGAAAAGCGCTATATAAATGCAGTCCATTTTACCATTCAAATACTGATCTAATTTTTTATTTCAAACCAAAGGTCTTTTCCTTTGCTTTAAACAAAGATAAAAGCTGATTGTCAGGACAAAGTTGTCCTGACGTGTTATCATGGAGGAAGGGTCCCCCCCCCCCCACCCCGGATGAGGAGAGGTCCTGTCTTAGCTTGATCATAAGAGTCTGGGTTCTCCTGGCCTGGAGAAGCTCAGATTCTGATGTGAAGCAATTATAATGTCATGTAATTCATAATGACCAGAGTTTAACTGATAAAAGCCGAGGGCTTCCCTTTGAAGAACTTTGAATTACAGTGTTGTTTTCCTCTCTGTGAAGCAATGTTGGACCATCAGGGGATGTCTCCAGACTTATCTGAAGATCTCCAGATGACTTGGGAATTTCTCAACTGAGAGTGGAAAGCACAGTCTGTCTCATCAATTGTAAACTCAAGTTTTTGTGTTGAGACGGCATTAATGTACTTTAATTAGGGTGAATCGAGGCATGGTGCTACACACCACTAACACTGCCCTGCTTCCACCTAATAATGAAGGATGAATAATAAGCCATGTAACATTGTTATTGTTTTATAAATTGTGTCTCTAGCATGGCCCAAGCAGAGGGTCACTCCTCTGAGTCTGGACTGCTTGAGGTTTCTTCCTCAAATCATCAGAGGGAGTTTTTTCTTACCACTGTCGCCTGTGTTCTTACTCTGGGGGTTGGTAAGGTTTGACCTTACTTGTGTGAAGCCCCTTGAGGCAACTTTGTTAGCTATTTTGGCTCCGCCCTCTTGTGCACTTCATCATGAAAATCCCACCTGCTTTGTGTGCTGGACGTTGTATATAAAATAATTATTTTGTCGTGGATTAATCATTTTCTGTTAGTGTTTGGCTTTTGAAAGCACCTCTAAAGGCTTCTGGAATCACAGAGGACTATTTCAATTGGAGCTTTTTTCCTCTCTCCCTCCTGTGATGCATGAGGTGGAGAACATATTTGGAACTGCCTAAAAGGTATTTATTTGTAGTGTTTTATTGCTGGCTTGGTAAAACAGTTTCATCTTCATTCCTTCTTATGAGCAGCTTTAAAAGTATGTTTATGATAGATTTAACAGTCGATCAGATGAGTTGCACCATGTGTGCTGACGCACACAGAATAACTCAACTCATACAAAAAAATTCTGCTATGTGGCTCATTATTCATCGTTCATTATTCAGTCTGCCCAGGCTTACAGACATTGATGAGAGTTTCCACATCCAGTCATAACACAACATATCTTGAGCAGTCTGCGAGTTAAACACAGCTAAGTGGGAGGTAAAATTAGTGTTTTCCTCAACCCAGCCACTACACCCTGCTACTGCGGTGGGCACCATTACTGAGGTATTACCGAGATTTGCAGAATTTGAGAGTATCTCTCGAAGCATGCTGATGAAACTCGTAACATCAACAAAAAGCACATCCTGTTTATTTGATTCTATACCAACAAAACTGTTTAAGGACCTGTGGCCCACTCTTGGGCCAACTGTGCTGGAAACTTTTTTTAACTTCTGGCTCAGTTCCTAAATATTTAAAATCTGCAGTGATTAAACCATTACTCAAGAAACGTAATCTTGACCCTAGTGTATTGAAAAACTATCGGCCGATCTATCATTTTGCTCTAAAATTCTGGAAAAAGTGGTGTCACGGCAGCTCGTAGACTATCTTACTGAGAATAATCTCTTTGAGCCACTGCAGTCTGCTTTTAGAAAATATCATTCCACAGAGACGGCTCTCACTAAAGTGGTGAATGATCTTCTGCTTACTTCTGGCGCCCGACCAGGCTTGTCCAGGTGACGGTTGTAGAAATCGGCCAGGAGGGCCGGGTCCAGGATGAAGCTCCTCTTCACCCAGGACCATTCTTTGGGGTCCATACCCCTCCCAGTTCACCAGATACTTGAACCCCCGACCCTTTCGACGGACGTCCAGGAGCCGACACACGGTCCATGCCGGCTCCCCGTCGATGATCCGGGCAGGAGGCGGTGCAGGTCCAGGGGTGCAGAGTGGTGAGGTGTGATGAGGTTTGAGACGTGACACATGAAAAACTGGGTGGACTGAGGACCTTCAGGATGGGAAATGGTCCAATAAACCGGTCCTTGAGTTTTTGTGACTCTACTTGAAGCGGGATGTCCTTGGTCGACAACCACACCTCCTGCCCGGGCTGGTATGCAGGGGCCGGGGAACGCCGGCGATCTGCATGGGCCTTGGCCCTCGTCCGGGCCTTCAACAGGGCAGAACGGGCGGTCCGCCACACCCTGAGGTGGGCCTGGACCGAGGGCACACCGACCTCTCCATCCACGAGCGGGAACAATGGGGGCTGGTACCCCAAACACACCTCAAATGGGGAGAGGCCGGTGGCAGACGAAGCTTGGCTGTTGTGGGTGTACTCGATCCAGGCCAGATGGTTGCTCCAGGCCGTCGGGTGCGCGGAGGTCACGCAGCAGAGGGTCTGCTCCAGCTCCTGGTTAGCCCGCTCTGCCTGTCCGTTTGTCTGAGGGTGGTACCCGGATGAGAGACTCACGGTGGCCCCCAGTTCCCTGCAGAAACTCCTCCAGACTTGGGAAGAGAACTGAGGACCACGATCCCAGACGATGTCCGATGGTATCACATGCAGACGCATGACGTGGTGGACCAGGAGGTCTGCCGTCTCCTGGGCCCTCGGGAGCTTCAGGAGGGCCACGAAGTGGGCCGCCTTGGAGAACCGGTCCACTATCGTGAGGATGGTGGTGTTGCCCTGGGATGGCAGGAGGCCCGTGATGAAGTCCAGGCCGATGTGGGACCAGGGGCGATGAGGCACCGGTAGAGGCTGGAGGAGGCCCGAAGTCCTTTTGTGGTCAGCCTTGCCCCTGGCACAGGTGGTACAGGCCTGGACGTAATCCCGGACGTCGGCTTCCATAGACGCCCACCAGAAGTGCTGCTGGACCACTGCCACAGTTCTGCATACCCCTGGATGACAGGAGAGCTTGGAACCATGGACAGAAGTCCAAAAACCGCAGCTCTGGCCTCCGGTGGGATGTACAGTTTGTTCCTCGGGCCGGTCCCCGGGTCCGGGTTCTGTGCCAGGGCCTCCCGGACGGTCTTCTCCACGTCCCAGGTGAGGGTGGCCATGACAGTGGACTCGGGGATGATGTCTCTGTTGGGTCCGACAACTCGGCCTTGGCTTCCTCTTCGTGCACCGGACAGGGCATCCGATGTTGGTTCTTGGTCCCGGGGTGGTATGTGATCTGGAGTCAAAGCGCCCGAAGAACAGTGACCAGCGGGGCTTGCCTGGGGTTCAGCCGCTTGGCGGTCCGGATGTACTCCAGGTTCCGATGGTCCGTGAAAACCGTGAAGGGCACCATCGCTCCCTCCAACAGGTGTCTCCACTCCTCAAGAGCCTCCTTCACCGCCAGGAGTTCCCAATTGCCGACGTCATAATTCCTTTCAGCCGGGGTCAACCTGCGGGAAAAATAGGCACAAGGGTGGAGAACCTTATCGGACTCCCTGCTCTGGGACAGCATGGCTCCTATCCCTGAGTCAGAGGCATCCACTTCAACTATGAACTGGCGATTAGGATCAGGCTGCACCAGAACTGGCGCAGTCGAGAACCGGCGTTTCAACTCCCTAAACGCTGCTTCGCACCGATCCGACCAGGTGAAGGGGACTTTAGTGGAGGTCAGGGTCAGTCAGGGGGCTAACTACCTGACTGTAACCCTTAATGAACCGCCGGTAGAAATTTGCAAAGCTGAGGAAACTGTTGCAGTTTCCTACGCTTGTTGGTTTGGGGCCAATCTCTCACCGCCGCAACCTTGGCCGGGTCAGGGGTGACGGAGTTGGAGGAGATGATGGACCCCAGGAAGGACAAAGAAGTACGGTGGAACTCGCACTCTCGCCCTTCACAAACAGCCGGTTCTCCAACAACCGCTGCAGGACATGACGTACATGCTGGACATGAGTCTCAGGGTCCGGAGAAAAGATGAGTATATCGTCTAGATATACGAAGACAAACCAATGCAGGTCCCACAAGGTCCCACAATGACGTCCACAAGACGTCATTAACCAATGCTTGGAACGTCGCGGGGGCGTTTGTGTGGCCGAACGGCATGACCAGGTACTCAAAGTGACCTAAGGGGGTGTTAAATGCCGTCTTCCACTCGTCTCCCTTCCGGATCTGAACCAGGTGGTACGCATTCCTAAGATCGGGTTTGGTGAATATTTGGGCTCCATGCAGGGGCGTGAACACCGAATCCAACAGAGGTAATGGGTATCGATTGCGAACTGTAATCTCGTTCAGCCCTCTGTAATCGATGTATGAACGGAGGTCCGCCGTCCTTCTTACCCACAAAAAGAGACCCGCAGCCCATCGGGAGGTGGAAGTTCCGGATCAACCCGGTAGCTAAGGAGTCCCGGATGTAGGTCTCCATTGATTCTCATTCCGGACGTGAGAGGTTGTACAGCCTGCTGGACGGGTACTCAGCGCCCGGGATCAAATCGATGGCGCAATCGTACGGTCAGTGCGGGGGAAGAGTGAGTGCCAGATCTTTGCTGAAGAAGTCAGCAAGATCATGGTACTCCTCCGGCACCGCCATCAGATTGGGGGGGACCTTTGAACCTCCTCATTAGCTGTCACACCGGGTTGAAACCGAGGATCCCAAACATTCACGGTGGCAGGTTTCGCTCCACTGCGTCACAACCCCAGATGGCCAATCAATCCGGGGATTGTGCTTCACCATCCATGGAAACCCTAAAATCACTGGGGAGGTAGAAGGTGTTACATAAAACACAATCTCCTCCCTGTGATTCCCAGACACAACCAATGTCACGGGCTGTGTGTGGTGTGTGATTAATGGAAGAAGGGTGCCATCTAGTGTCCGTACCTTCAAAGGTGAAGGCAGAGCCACCAGAGGGAGCCCTACTTCCTTTGCCCATCTGCTATCGAGCAGATTCCTCCTCCGACCCCGTGTCTACTAGTGCTGGGGCGTGAAGGGTTAAATCCTCACTTAGGATTGTGACTGGGATTCGTGCAGATTTACGGGGTTTCCCCGTGTGGGTATTATGACCCACCCTTAGCCCAGTGTCTAAGGACAAGTGCTGCTGTTTTGACCGTTTGGGGCAGTTTTTCTGCGTGTGCTCGGTTGAGCTGCAGAGAAAACACTCCCCACGGACCAGCCTCCTTTGTCTCTGATCTGATCGCCTTTTGGCCCTGCTCGTTTCCATAGCACGGCAGGGGTAGCTGTCGTTACGTGGAGTGCCCTGGCTGTGGAGCGTGGGGGAAGACGGCTCCCTTTCGGACCCGGAGGAAGAGGGACGGCTTGTGCCTGACCACGCCCTTCGTCTCGCTCCCGTCGGTGTTCTGTTCATACGGTTGTCCAACCGTATAACCAGGTCGATAAGCCCGTCTAAATATTCCGTGGCTCATCCTTCGCCACCAGGTGCTCCTTAAGGACCAGAGACAGTCCGTTTACAAAGGCGGCGTGGAGCGCAACAGCATTCCAGCTGGCTCGCGCTGCCACGATGCGGAAGTCGACTGCATACTTAGCTGCGCTCCGGCACCCCTGTCTTATCGACAGCAGCACGCTTGAAGCGGTCTCGCCTCTATGAGGGTGGTCGAACACTTGTCTGAACTCCCTCACAAACCCAGCGTATGACATTAGCAGCCGTGAATTCTGCTCCCAGAGCGCCGTAGCCCAGGCGTGTGCCTCTCCTCGACGCAAATTTATAACGTAAGCCACCCGGCTAGCGTCTGATGCGTACATGACAGGACGCTGTGAAAAGACGAGCGAGCACTGCATTAAGAAGTCCGCGCACGTCTCGACACAGCCTCCGTACGGCTCCGGAGGGCTTATGTATGCTTCAGGGGATGGTGGGGGGGGTTCGTTGAACGACCAGCGGAATGTCTGTTTCAGGCCTCCGGTCAGCAGGAGGAGGTGCTGCAACAGCGCCCTGAGCCTGCGCTTCCACCTGGGCGGTGAGAGCCTCCATCCTCCGACTGAGAATCACATTCCGCTCGGTGACTAAGTCCAACCGAGCAGTGAAAGCGGTTAAGATTTGCTGCAGCCCACCTAACACGGCTCCTGCTGACGCCTGTGCACCTCGCTCTTCCATTGGCTGTTCAAGCGATGGTTGACGCCCCTCGGGATCCATGATGCTGGCCGAGAAATCCTGTTGTGAAAGTGTAGTGACACGGACCCACAACAGGGGACGTTAATGAACGGACAATGGATAAGCCAAAAAGTAACAATTTAATGTTGTGAATCGCACAATAACAGACAATAACAGAGGATGAGGATGGTCAATCATACACAAGGTGATGTGTGGGCAGGCTCGAAGATAGAAGACGTCTGGCCAGAGAAGAGCCAGATCCCACACAGTTTCCACCGCCAACGGATCTGAAGAACACCAGAGCCAGCAAGTCCTGCGCCCCAGGTGGCCACTGTCTTCAGCAGTCAGACCCGGTACTGCTGGCAGAAACAGAAACAGTTAATGGTGGGTGTGTGAATACACACCCAGCAATCTTTCAGTGCTTAATTCCTCCAGGAGGGAAAACCTCCACCTCCAATCACACACTCGTGCAGCTCCTGTCTAACCATTTACCTGGATGGAGTGTGGAGCGAAGCCGTCGCTCATCGCACCTGACGCCAATCCAACAGACCTTAGTGACATGAAATTTAGGGTTCCACAGGGGTCCGTCTTAGGCCCCCTGCTTTTCTCCCTTTATATAGCACCCCTTGGGCACATATTATGCCATTTTGGGATTACCTTTCACTGCTATGCTGATACTTAGCATGTGGCGCATGCCGATAACTGCTGGTAATCTCGTTCACATAAAATCCTTAGAAGATTGTCTTGCATCAGTGAGAAGTTGGATGTCTAGAAACTTCCCACTTTTAAACTCTGATAAGACTGAAATGATGGTTCTTGGTCCAGTGAGACATCGTGAGAAATCACTTGACAAAGTGACAAAGTCTGCGGTGACAAAGTGAGGAACCCTGGGGTAATTTTTGATCCTACATTGTCCTTTGATCTCCACATTAGAAATATTACGAGGACTGCTTTCTTCCACCTGCGAAATATAGCGATGATTCGTCCCATCCTGTCTATGGCTGATGCTGAGACCCTGATCTATGCATTTATTTCTTCTTGATTGGACTACTGCAATGTTCTATTTTCTGGTTTACCACAGTCTAGTTTTAGGGGTCTCCAATTGGTTCAAAATGCTGCAGCCAGACTTTTGACACAAAGCAGAAAGTTTGACCACATTACACCCATTTTGGCATCCCTTCACTGGCTTCCTGCCCCAGTGAGATCAGATTTTAAGGTTCTGCTACTAGTCTATAAAATTGTTCACGGACTGGCACCTCCCTATCTAGCTGACCTAATTAAACCTTACGTACCGGCCCAGGCTTTGCGTTCTCAGGGTACAGGACTACTTTGTGTCCCTAAGGTGAATAAGAAGTCTGCAGGTCATAGAGCTTTCTCTTATCGTGTCCCTGTTCTGTGGAATGATCTCCCTCTGTCAATAAAACAGTCAGATTCTGTGGAGACTTTCAAGTCCAGACTTGAGACGCACTTATTTTCCCTTTCGTATGGCTAGCATACTCATATGGCTAGCATTTAGTCTTTTAATTCATTTTATTAGTAAACGGAGCATGCCGCGACCTCAACTTTACCTAAATTCTGGGTCTTTTAGTGAAGCTCAGGGCTAGAGGCCGGTGATCACCTTAGTATTTCTTCAGTTTTTCTTGTTTAATGCTGGCAAATTATACGAGGTCTGTTAGAAAAGTATTGGACATTTTTATTTTTTGCAAAAACCTGATGGATTTGAATCACGTGTGCTTGCATGAGCAAACCTTGAACCTTCGTGCGCATGAGTGAACTTTTTCACGCCTGTGGATTGCGTCATTTGCTGGTAAGCAGCCTTTGTGTGGGACATGTGTTGTGCTCTCGGCGGATTTTCATTGCAAGGAAAATGGTGGAATGACTGGAGCAGCACTGCATCAAATTTTACCAGAAACTGGTAAATGGTGGAAACCATTCGGAAGATTCAGACGGCTTTCGGTGACGATGCTATGGGCATCACACAGATTAAGGAACGGTACAACCGGTTTAAAGAAGGCTGCACAACCGAGCCGCGCTCTGGTCGGCCATCAACATGCTGAAATGACCAGATCATTTCCAAAGTGAACGCTGTGATGATGTGGGACCGTCGTGTGACTGTCCGAGAAATTGCGGAAGAGGTGGACATCAGCACTTTTTCGGCACATTCCACTGTGACAGATTTGGCCATGAAAAGAGTGGCGGCGAAATTCATGCCGATACTGACGGTGGAGCAAAAGCACCTTCGTGTTGAAGTCTCACAGGACATGCTGGACTCCGAAAAATGATGTCCACCTCCTCCACAATTTCTCGGAGAGTCACACGACTGAAAAGTCACCGAAAGCCATCTGAATCTTCCGAATGGTTTCCACCTGGCTGTCACCCAGTTTCTGGCAAAATTTGAATTACAAATTTGAATTTGCAATGAAAATCCGCCAAGCGCACTACACACGTCCTCACACAAAGGCTGCTCACCAGCAAATGACGCAATCGACAGGCGTGAAAAAGTTCACGCAAGGTTCAAGGTTGGCTCATGCAAGCACACGTGATTAAAATCCATCAGATTTTTGCAAAAAATAAAACAGTCCGATACTTTTCTAACAGACCTCGTACTGAATTTCTTGTCTTTCTGATGCCTGATTTAATTTAATCTATTATTAGACTCAATTGGCTTTGCTCAAAATGTAAATGAGTCCACCCACCACTTTAATCATATCTTAGATCTTGTTCTGACTTATGGTATGGAAATTGAAGACTTAACAGTATTCCCTGAAAACTCCCTTCTGTCTGATCATTTCTTAATAACATTTACATTTACTCTGATGGACTACCCAGCAGTGGGGAATAAGTTTCATTACACTAGAAGTCTTTCAGAAAGCGCTGTAACTAGGTTTAAGGATATGATTCCTTCTTTATGTTCTCTAATGCCATATACCAACACAGTGCAGAGTAGCTACCTAAACTCTGTAAGTGAGATAGAGTATCTCGTCAGTAGTTTTACATCCTCATTGAACACAACTTTGGATGCTGTAGCTCCTCTGAAAAAGAGAGCTTATATCAGAAGTGCCTGACTCCGTGGTATAACTCACAAACTCGCAGCTTAAAGCAGATAACCCGTAAGTTGGAGAGGAAATGGCATCTCACTAATTTAGAAGATCTTCACTTAGCCTGGAAAAAGAGTCTGTTGCTCTATAAAAAAAGCCCTCCGTAAAGCTAGGACATCTTACTACTCATCACTAATTGAAGAAAGTAAGAACAACCCCAGGTTTCTTTTCAGCACTGTAGCCAGGCTGACAAAGAGTCAGAGCTCTATTGAGCCGAGTATTCCTTTAACTTTAACTACAACCCCTGGCAAAAATTATGGAATCACCGGCCTCAGAGGATGTTCATTCAGTTGTTTAATTTTGTAGAAAAAAAGCAGATCACAGACAAAACTAAAGTCATTTCAAATGGCAACTTTCTGGCTTTAAGAAACACTATAAGAAATCAAGAAAAAAAGATTGTGGCAGTCAGTAACGGTTACTTTTTTAGACCAAGCAGAGGAAAAAAATATGGAATCACTCAATTCTGAGGAAAAGAATTATGGAATCACCCTGTAAATTTTCATCCCCCAAATTAACACCTGCATCAAATAAGATCTGCTCATTGACATTGACCCTATGCCATGACATTGACCCTATGTGTCTTTTTGCAAGGAATGTTTTTGCAGTTTTTGCTCTATGGCAAGATGCATTATCATCTTGAAAAATGATTTCATCATCCCCAAACATCCTTTCAATTGTCCAAAATATCAACATAAACTTGTGCATTTATTGATGATGTAATGACAGCCATCTCCCCAGTGCCTTTACCTGACATGCAGCCCCATATCATCAATGACTGTGGAAATTTACATGTTCTCTTCAGGCAGTCATCTTTATAAATCTCATTGGAAAGGCACCAAACAAAAGTTCCAGCATCATCACCTTGCCCAATGCAGATTTGAGATTCATCACTGAATATGACTTTCATCCAGTCATCCACAGTCCACAATTGCTTTTCCTTAGCCCATTGTAACCTTGTTTTTTCTGTTTAGGTGTTAATGATGCCTTTCGTTTAGCTTTCTGTATGTAAATCCCATTTCCTTTAGGCGGTTTCTTACAGTTCAGTCACAGACATTGACTCCAGTTTCCTCCCATTCGTTCCTCATTTGTTTTGTTGTACATTTTTCGATTTTTGAGACATATTGCTTTAAGTTTTCTGTCTTGACGCTTTGTCTTCCTTGGTCTACCAGTATGTTTGCCTTTAACAACCTTCCCATGTTGTTTGGTCCAGAGTTTAGACACAGCTGACTGTGAACAACCAACATCTTTTGCAACATTGCGTGATGATTTACTCTCTTTCAAGAGTTTGATAATCCTCTCCTTTGTTTCAATTGACATCTCTCGTGTTGGAGCCATGATTCATGTCAGTCCACTTGGTGCAACAGCTCTCCAAGGTGTGTTCACTCCTTTTTAGATGCAGACTAACGAGCAGATCTGATATGATGCAGTTGTTAGTTTTGGGGATGAAAATTTACAGGGTGATTCCATAATTTTTTCCTCAGAATTGAGTGATTCCATATTTTTTTCCTCTGCTTGGTCTAAAAAAGTAACCGTTACTGACTGCCACAATCTTTTTTTCTTGATTTCTTATAGTGTTTCTTAAAGCCAGAAAGTTGCCATTTGAAATGACTTTAGTTTTGTGTCATGTCTGTGATCTACTTTTTTTCTACAAAATTAAACAACTGAATGAACATCCTCTGAGGCCGGTGATTCCATAATTTTTGCCAGGGGTTGTAGTAATGACTTCATGACTTTCTTTGCTAATAAAATTTTAACTATTAGAGAAAAAATTACTCATAACCATCCCAAAGACGTATCGTTATCTTTGGCTGCTTTCAGTGATGCCGGTATTTGGTTAGACTCTTTCTCTCCGATTGTTCTGTCTGAGTTATTTTCATTAGTTACTTCCTCCAAACCATCAACATGTTTATTAGACCCCATTCCTACCAGGCTGCTCAAGGAAGCCCTACCATTAATTAATGCTTCGATCTTAAATATGATCAATCTATCTTTATTAGTTGGCTATGTACCACAGGCTTTTAAGGTGGCAGTAATTAAACCATTACTTAAAAAGCCATCACTTGACCCAGCTATCTTAGCTAATTATAGGCCAATCTCCAACCTTCCTTTTCTCTCAAAATTCTTGAAAGGGTAGTTGTAAAACAGCTAACTGATCATCTGCAGAGGAATGGTCTATTTGAAGAGTTTCAGTCAGGTTTTAGAATTCATCATAGTACAGAAACAGCATTAGTGAAGGTTACAAATGATCTTCTTATGGCCTCAGACAGTGGACTCATCTCTGTGCTTGTTCTGTTAGACCTCAGTGCTGCTTTTGATACTGTTGACCATAAAATTTTATTACAGAGATTAGAGCATGCCATAGGTATTAAAGGCATTGCGCTGCGGTGGTTTGAATCATATTTATCTAATAGATTACAATTTGTTCATGTAAATGGGGAATCTTCTTCACAGACTAAGGTTAATTATGGAGTTCCACAAGGTACTGTGCTAGGACCAATTTTATTCACTTTATACATGCTTCCCTTAGGCAGTATTATTAGATGGCATTGCTTAAATTTTCATTGTTAAGCAGATGATACCCAGCTTTATCTATCCATGAAGCCAGAGGACACACACCAATTAGCTAAACTGCAGGATTGTCTTACAGACATAAAGACATGGATGACCTCTAATTTCCTGCTTTTAAACTCAGATAAAACTGAAGTTATTGTACTTGGCCCACAAATCTTAGAAACATGGTGTCTAACCAGATCCTTACTCTGGATGGCATTACCCTGACCTCTAGTAATACTGTGAGAAATCTTGGAGTCATTTTTGATCAGAATATGTCATTCAAAGTGCATATTAAACAAATATGTAGGACTGCTTTTTTGCATTTACGCAATATCTCTAAAATTAGAAAGGTCTTGTCTCAGAGTGATGCTGAAAAACTAATTCATGCATTTATTTCCTCTAGGCTGGACTATTGTAATTCATTATTATCAGGTTGTCCTAAAAGTTCCCTGAAAAGCCTTCAGTTAATTCAAAATGCTGCAGCTAGAGTACTGACGGGGACTAGAAGGAGAGAGCATATCTCACCCATATTGGCCTCTCTTCATTGGCTTCCTGTTAATTCTAGAATAGAATTTAAAATTCTTCTTCTTACTTATAAGGTTTTGAATAATCAGGTCCCATCTTATCTTAGGGACCTCATAGTACCATATCACCCCAATACAGCGCTTCGCTCTCAGACTGCAGGCTTACTTGTAGTTCCTAGGGTTTGTAAGAGTAGAATGGGAGGCAGAGCCTTCAGCTTTCAGGCTCCTCTCCTGTGGAACCAGCTCCCAATTCAGATCAGGGAGACAGACACCCTCTCTACTTTTAAGATTAGGCTTAAAACTTTCCTTTTTGCTAAAGCTTATAGTTAGGGCTGGATCAGGTGACCCTGAACCATCCCTTAGTTATGCTGCTATAGACTTAGACTGCTGGGGGGTTCCCATGATGCACTGAGTGTTTCTTTCTCTTTTTGCTCTGTATGCACCACTCTGCATTTAATCATTAGTGATTGATCTCTGCTCCCCTCCACAGCATGTCTTTTTCCTGGTTCTCTCCCTCAGCCCCAACCAGTCCCAGCAGAAGACTGCCCCTCCCTGAGCCTGGTTCTGCTGGAGGTTTCTTCCTGTTAAAAGGGAGTTTTTCCTTCCCACTGTTGCCAAGTGCTTGCTCACAGGGGGTCGTTTTGACCGTTGGGGTTTTTCCGTAATTATTGTATGGCTTTTGCCTTACAATATAAAGCGCCTTGGGGCAACTGTTTGTTGTGATTTGGCGCTATATAAATAAAATAGATTTGATTTGATTCTGTTTTTTCTCTGTTTAAGGTGCAGCTCCATCCAGAGATGGGTGTGGTATTTGTGCTGTTGACCCTCCTGTCCTGTGCACCAAAAGCATTTCCTGTATATTCATTTTGGGAATTGTTCTGTAATTTATGTTTGTATCATGGCCCAAGCAAAGGGTCACCCCTTTGAGTATGGTCTGCTTGAGGTTTCTTCCTCAGAGGGAGTTTTTTCTTACCACTGTTGCTCTGGGGGTTAGTAAGGTTAGACCTTACTTGTGTGAAGCGCCTTGAGGCAACTCTGTTGTGATTTGGCGCTATATAAATGAAAAAAAAAAAAAAAAATGAAAGTTCGTTCCTTAATTAGTGAATAAATGTGCAGGAGCTGGCAGAAACATGTCTACATTCCCCGCCATGTTGACACGTCTCTGTTGACTACTCCTTAAAGCGTGTCGTTCATTGCTAGTACACATAGCAAACTGTCCTTCTGATGGGAGTTCCAGCTGTCACAAGTTATGTGTTCACTTTGTCGATAGTGACAATAATTAGAATGATCATGATGATGATGATTCTGCTCCACGCAGGTGAACTATGACCACATGCACCAGTGGCTCAACCACAAGTGGGATTTCATCGTGATGCAGGCCACTGAGCAGTACAAGTAAGTGAGACAGCTGTCCACCCTCTGCTGCACCAACAAATACTCAGCCACTGGACAACTGAGTGGTCTCACTCTGTCTTCTGTACACTTTCTTTTGCTAAAATATTTCTTGATTTCCACAATGACCCCCCCCCCCCCCACACACACACTCACCACCCTCAGTAAACCCTGGACATGTCCCTCTAAAGTGAGTGAATAGATAAATGAATCCATCTGCTCCTGTTTGTTAACACATGAACTTAGAATCAATAAATATCATCATCGAATAACTCACTAATATCATGTACGACAAACACTTTGATTCACCAGAACAAACAAAACACCACATTTGTTTGTTTGTATAACATCCTGAAGACAAGTTGGCCACCTGCTGAACAGTATGTGGATGTGGGCTTGATGATGGATTAGAATCAGGTGTGGTTGTTGGTCAGAGAGTCAGAGCTTTCAAAGGTGAGATACTGGTTTGTGTGCATTGGTTTTCAGATGGCTGTCCTCCTCAACATGTTGTTCTGACTTGATGTTGTCGTCCACCCGGTTGATGTGATCAAAGATGTCATCTGCTGCCCTCTTCACCTCCCTCAATTTAGAAATTTTATTTTGGTTTTAGAATGTTAATCTTCTATAAAATACAATCTATTTAACTGTAAAGTAATTGTTTGTATGTATGTGACAGAGGAATATTCACACTTTATTTGTACAGCATTTCAGTTCAAGTTGGGGATCGGTTCTGTTGAGGTGGTTTTGTGTTCTCTTCTTGTGATTATGTCCCCCCTGTCATGTTTGAATCTCTGTATGTGGGTGTAATTATCTTCATTGTGTCTCTTTGTCTGGTGTGCTATGTTATGTGTGTTATGTTCATCCCAGCTGTCTGTTATGGGTGAATGTGGGAGTGAGTGTACTAGCATGCCTCTTCCCCCATGTCCTGCGTGAGTGTGTGTGTGTGTGTGTGTGTGTGTGTGTGTGTGTGTGTGTGTGTGTGTGTGTGTGTGTGTGTGTGTGTGTGTGTGTGTGTGTGTGTGTGTGTGTGCGTGTGTGTGGTGCATGCGGCCATGCACAGTTGCCATGGTTCTGCCTGACAGCTGTGTGTGGTCCCCTGGGGGTGTATGTGAACAGTCACGCCTCTACTCTTGTTCGGTCTTGCCCTTGTGTGACAGCTCTGTGTTGCCCCTGTGTTGACTCCATGTCCATTTTAGATTTCTCGTAATTATTGTGCTCTTGTCCGTTATTATTTTCAGCCTTGTGATGTTTTCTGTTATTTTATTGTTCCATGTTAGTTCCCATAAGAGTTGCACGTTATTTGTTGGTTTATTTTCCAGTCGGGCTGTCCGTTTAGTTTTCATCTTTGTGCACATTGATTTTCCCCATGTGTCCCTACTGGTCCGTTTGCCCTTGTCACACCTGTGTTAATCAGTTCCATTTGTATTTAGGCCATACCTTAGCGTTAGCTACTTGCCAGTTAGTCATATGTTTTCCTGTGTCTTCTGTCAGTTGCTGCATTCTCCCAGTTCCGTCCATCTGCACCTGTTTGTCCACGTTAGTAAGTGTACACCTTGCTCGTTTTTGGGCAGTTGTTTTTGTTACCTTTTTGTTTTTTACTCGCACTCTGACTGTGTTGGTTTAGTTCTTTATCACCTGGGATTGTTGCTCATGTTTGCATGTTTATTGTCACCTATGGATTAAACGCTTAACCCCTAACCCTCGTGTTTAGTGGTTCTGACCGTAACACAAAAAACACCACCACAGCCCAAGATCTACCTCAGACCAAAGGATTATGTGATTTTGCCATCAGACAAAATATTTAAATACATAACTAATCCTTTTAATCCAGTAGTCCCATAAGTATCAGGTGGATCTGGTTCACACCAACAGCAGCCAAGGAGTGAACATAAGGATTTTTTTTCACAGGGTATTAAGGTTGTTGAGATCTCAGATTCTGAGACTGACATGGAGTCTGATGCCATCCAAATCCCCGGTTCTGGACGGCATCAGGCTCCATGTCAGTCAGCAGTGGAGAGCAGCAGCAGCCAACGTCCACCGCCGCGTTACTCACAGAGTGCACCTGTCACTCAGGCATGCACACACACTCTTACAACAGGAACGCCCACCTGAGGAGACATGCGTGCTGGCTGGTGCCTGACTCCGCCTATGCTCACTCAGGTGCTGGTCCCCATTGTCCATGCTAGCTCGGGTGCTGGTCCCACTGTGCATTCAGCACTCAGTGTTCTATCTGCATGTCCTCGGCCATCCACTTGTCTGCTCCTCCAGGCATGGCTCCTCCACGGGCGGTCGTCCTTTCTCATCCTCACATACCGCATCCATAGTACTTCCTCCTCATGGCTGCACTCTTTGCTGTTCTCTGCTCCTCTTTCTGACACTGGCTACACTGCGACCTCCTTGCCCCAACTCCTTCTGGCTCCCTCCAGCTCTTGGCCACTGGTGTGTGTGTGCGCTCACAGAAGTGAGATGATAAAAATAAATGTGAGAAATTCTGGGTGCATCATAATGACCTTTTACTCACTGTGTCATGTTGTTTCTTAATCACAGTCACTTATGGACATAATTTTTAACAAGCTCAGCACAAGAACCAGCATCAAACATTTTCAGGTTGCACACTGTGATGGCAGTAATGCTTTCCATTTGCAGTTTCCCTGTTCTACCACTAGATGCCGTGCATGCACACAGTCAGAGCTGTGCATATATTTACACACATTCATAAGAACAAACTGTTAAATTGCTCGCTTTGCATAGAAATGCTCATATGTGCGGTATCAGCATAAATCTGTACAAACCACTGATAAATGACAGAATCTGTTCTGTGTGTGTCTGATAGGGCAGGAAAGGAGAGGATGAAGCCAGATCGCGTGGTCTTTGACTGTCAAGAGAGGGCGTACTGGGTGGTGAACAGGCCACCAGTGAGTATGGATGTGATATTTCCCTTCTCTGGTCCTCTGGGAGGCCCACTGCTTCAGCACACAATGAAAGGCTGAACAGACCCTGGACTAAACAGGAAGGCTGGGAAGACACGGACCAGGGTTGGATTGAAGAGTGCACACCACTTTTGGAGGACAGCCCTGTGAATTTATTTTGATATTTATTTGTGTCCAGCCTGGAACGCACTCTGCTTTGGTCACTGGAGTGGATCGTCTTATTGATCCCAACGACGACGAGGTAACAGGTCAGTGTGGAAACACAGACAACATGTAAGACAGCACGAGTCATTCAGCTTCAGCAGACTGGCTTTGTTTTTCATAATGTTTTTGTTGTTTGTTTGTTTTCTTCATTACTTGTTTGACTGGCATCTGTCTCGTTTTGTCTTTATTGTCATCCTTGCTTGTTGGCTGGCATCTGTCTTGCCTTTGTTGTTCATTAGCTAGTGTCTGTTTTCTTTGTCTTTGTTGTCCTTGTTGTTGTTGGCTGGCATCTGTCTTGCTTTGTCTTTGTTGTCCCCATTGCTCATTGGCTGGTGTCTGTCGTGCTTTGTTTGTGTTGTCCTCATTGCTTGCTTGCTAGTGTCGTCTTTGTCTTTTTTCCCTTGTTGCTCATTCTGGCATCTGTTTCACTTTGTCTTATTGTTGGTCAATGTCTGTCTCTTTGTTGTTCATATTTTCTATCTAATTTGTCCATATTTCATGTTTTATTACTTATGATCTTGATTTGAGATATGTCCCGGTGAGGATCCATATGTCCACTAAGTCAAAGGTCAAGTCAAGTCAAACTCAGCTTTATTGTCAATGCCATATGTATCGGACATATACAGGATTGAAATTGCAGTTGTCATGGTCTGCCCTTGTCCAGACTTATGTTATGGTTTTGTCCCCTGTCTGTGTCCTTTTTCCTTGCTCTTTGATCTACTGTTTGGTGCTGGTCTTTGATTTTCTGTTTATTATTCTGCAGTCACTGGTTTTATTATCTGTTTGTTATGCTTTAACCACATGTTGAGTTCTGTTGTAGTTTCTGGTCCAACCTTAATTTTCTTGTTGATCTCTGTTCAGTTCTTACCTTGTTTTCTTGGTTTGTTTGTTTGTTCCTGTCACATGGGGGATTATTTCATGTTTGGATTTTTGCATTTTCTTTGTTTTGTGTTTGGGTTTATCTTTTATTTATTTAGGTTCTGTCTGCTTTGTGTTTGTCTGAATGCATGCTCTTTGGGGGTTTGGGGTTTGGTCTGGGTGCCTTCTGTTTGCCATGCCTTCTTCCTGATTGTTCTCACACATCTGTGTGTCTCATTGTCTTTGTTTAGTCTGCCTTGTTGTGTTCGACCCCGCTTTGTTTTTGAACCTTGCCTTATGTCACAGACATTGAGCATAGTCTCACTGTGTTATGAACTTTGCTCATATTTTGGACCACATCTCTGCCTCTCATCTGTCTGCTACCTCCGTCTGGCTGATTGTCTCACTGTGTATTGAACCACTGCCTGAATTCTGGATAAAGCTTGGGACTCCAGCGAGGGCCGTCACATCTCCTCCTCTCTCCTCTATCTCTGCTCCAACCTTCAAAGTCCCTACTTCACCAGACTGTGAATTCTTCAAACTATATTGGATTAACCATGGAACTGATCAGCTGGTCTCTGAACGCTATTGACACCATTTTTTCTACAAGAAGATCAGGGGCGGGGGACCCTGCCTGCCCAGATGGAACTTACCCTGCGGGCTATGTTCTCGATGCATGGGAGACGTGGCGTGCCGCATGCTTTGCGCCATTCTCTGTGGAGGACGAGGATTTATTCATATTTGGTTTCATAGTAGGAGGGCTGGTACTTATTGGCTTATGTACTGCCCTGACCTACTGGAAGATTGGCAAGATGGCTACCGCCAAAACCACGACCCCTCACTTGTCCATCATGATTAATGAGCAAGGTGATGCATTCTCAGACTGCATTAACCCTTGAACTCAGACGCAAGTTGGATAACATCTCGGAGGAAATGCGCACCTTGCAGGGAAAGGTGATTTCAAAGACCAGGGAATATTCACAATTTGGGATCTGGTTTGTTCATGTGAAGCTGTAAAAGTGTTTTTCACTGCTCAACCACAAGCAAGACAGGTTTATCAGCCTCTGAAGGACAAAATGCCCTGCTGTTTTCCTCCAGAAGAATTTCTACAACCTTGGGGAACATTGGTTGCCTCCTTATCTCTCTAACTCCAGTACAAGGACAGAAACTGACTCACACATGGACAAAGACTGAAGCATGCTCCACTTCCCCTCCTACCTCCCCTCCTGCCCCTGTCACACACCCAATCCCGGCCACTGCTCACGCCACCCCTTCTCCCGTCTGGGGGGCTGCGCTGTTTTAGCTGCAGCAGGTCCTTGTTCCCTCCAAACTGGCTGCGGCACGACTCCGGTTGCAGCGGCTACCACACACTCACATCACCTCAATCGGAAAACGGATGTTCAAGGCTTAGTGCACATAAACAATGTCAAATGTATATGGTTGTCTTAATTCTGATGTGTGCCATTATTACGGTAAACAAGTAATAATTGTGGATTAATTGCTGTGTCTTGTCTGTGGAAATTTGAATGTGGACGTAATCTTGTTGTTGTTGCACATGTAATGACAATGACAATAAATCTCATCCATCACACCGATCCATCCATCCATAAAGCCTTTGATAACTCCTACGCCACAGTTCTGTGAGTCTGTATTGTCCACTTGCTTTCTTTGCCACACCTCTGCAAATCCTGACAGAACAAACTGACCAGAACCTGGACACAGTAGACTCACACCAGTCATGCCTGGAAGCATCCATCCTGCCACGAATCCAGACATTGCCACAATCAAGAACATTCTGTCCTGAAATCAATTTTCTGTTCAGCTGTTTTCACACGCTACAGTCTGAAGAAAAAAGATTTTTTTTTTTTTTTTTTTTTTTTTTTTTTTTGGATAAAGTCTGGAATTGATGGAAGTCAACATCTGGGTGAATTAAATCTTCCCAGATTTGGAAGATTTAGACAGTTTGTTTGCTGTGGGGATCCTCCCAACCTGGGTGAGGCAGCCAGAGCTGCATCTGCCATCCAGCTTTCCTCCCTCTGACAGCGAGTCTGATTGGGTCAACATTGACGATGATCCCTTATTAGAGACGGAAGGGCTGGTGCTCCAAGACACGGCCACAATGTTTTTTAAGATACAGGACTTATTTTTTGATGCTGGGATTGTCCAGGTTGGTGGACAGGCAACATGTTTTTACAGCAATAGATCAGATACTGGTGGCCAAGCCTGACATCATGACCACCTATCCGGATCTAGCAAACATAAAGACTCTGATCAGGCAAGCTCAGGTTCCTCCATATATTGAGTACCCCATGGACTTTCTGGTTGAATCAGACATTTATGATGCCTGCTCATGGAACATGATGATGGAACATGCCACGTTCCATCACACTTTCCGACCCAGCAGTCTCTCCTCCTTGGTCAGCTGCAACAGAGCTTTAGCAGTCTTCAGCGCCGACACCGTTCATGACTCGTCCGCCATCAGCCTCAGCCTTCAACAGTCTGTAATGCTCATACTGGTTATGCCCCACCTGCCACCCAGACCGGCTCCTCAGCACTCAGCAGCGCAGGAGCTGGCTGCGCCTGTTCAGCCTGAAGGCTCGGCTCTGCTGCCGCAGTCAGCACCGAGGCCAGCCACGTCTCGTCTGCCTCCGATGCCCACTCCACCAAAGTTGCAAGCGCCTCTGCAGCTCATCACAGCATGCACCCCACCAGAATCATCAGCGGTACCCATGGAGACATCCCCAGCATGCACGCCTCAGGATCAAGCGGACCCACTCACGTCCTCTGCATTGTCGACAGAGGCAGGAGCATCTACGATCACCTCACTTATGAAAGCAGTAGTGTTTACGTTGCCTGACTCCTCTACAGCGATGACACTTCCAAGGTGATCAGAACTGCTCACGTCTCCTGAATTGGCTGCAGAGCCATACGGAAAATTCACACCACCTGATATCTCCACAATGTCCATGGCTCCTGAACCATTAGGGGCACAAAAGCCATCACAACTCTCAGCAGCGCATGCCAATGGAAGCGTCTGTGGCGTGCACATCTCCACGGCTATCAGCTGTGCCTACGGGGCCATCCACTTCATGCATGCCTCTAAATCCATCAGCGCCACCCACATCTTCTGAGCTGTCAGCAGGACCTTTGGAAAGGTTCGCTCCATCACATCTCTCAGCAGCACACATGCCACTGGCAACATCTGCGGCATGCATGTCTCCTGGGTCATCAGCTGTGCCTACAGAATCATTCATTGCACGCATGCCTCAAGATCCATCAGCACTGCCCAAGTCTTCAGAACGGCCAGCAAAACCACTAGAGAGGTTCACACCACCACAGCTCTCAGCAGCACAGACGCCGTTGGAAACCTCCACAGTGCATACACCTTTTAAGTCGCCAGTGCCACCCACATCTTCTGAGCCACCAGCAGAACCTTTGGAAAGGTTCAGTGCTTTATTTGCAGAATTATCCGCAACGTGCACACCTCCATGATCATCAGCATTGCCTGTAGTACCACCTGTGGCACGCTCATCTCCAAGAGGTTCAGCCATGCCATGTCTCCATAGCTTCTTCTTCCTGACAATCATCGGTGTCATGCCCAATGATACCCTCTGATGTCACAGCTTGCAGAGCAGTTAGTGTTTCTTTGTTTTTTCTTGTTTGTTTTGTTGTTTTTTTCCTCTTTCTGTGTTCTATTATTAAGCCATGTTTTCCCCCGTGCAGTTCTTTTCCCAGTGTGTTTGTTTTCAATGGTCCTTGTAGTATTTCGTTTCATTGGTTTCTTCATTTTTTTATGTTGTGTATTTAATTCATAGGTTATTATTCTTGTGAATTATTGTTATTCTGTAGGTTTATTCACTTTTGGTTACCTTTGGAGTATGTTGTTTTGGTTTTCTTGCATTTTATGTTTCGTTATTATGTGGTTGTGGTTCTCAGGGTCGTTATTTTGTTTGTCTACCTCTGAGTTGCCTCGTTGGATTTTCTGTTTTTTTGGGGTTTTTTTTTTTTTTTATGTCATCAGCTTCCCAAATTTGTGAGGTCACTCCTAGCCACCACCGTGCTAGGAAGTCTGTTGCCCTGAGGGGTTTATGTTTATCTGATGTGTTATGTCATTTTTTTTTTTAACTGTTCTTCAAGTCTAATACTTCTGCTACTTTTTCAGTGTAACTGCTGTGAATTTTAATTTATTTATTTACATCTGTGTGAATCCTGTGTGAGTGGTTAGCTTATTCATTATTGGTTAGCTTGTGCTTGCTTGGCTGAACTCTTGAATTTCCTAGTGCACAAAATACACTACCTACTTTACACCCTCTGTAAATCCTATGTGATGTTAGAAGATAGGGTGGCTCTCTTAGAGAGCCATGTCCATAAGTTAGAGCAGCTTCTTAGCTCAGTGGAGTTAGATGTTACGGGCACTCCAGATGAGGTTAGTATTGAGCCGGCTAGCATGCCCATTAGCATTAGCCTAGAAAAGTCAGGTGTGGAGGAAGGTTTTCGGACTGTGGCTAGGCGGAGGAAGCCCCGTAGGGCATGATGCCCGGTTGTGGTACCCCGATCACACTCGCCACTGCAAACTGTGAATCGGTTGTCTCCCTTGGATTTGTCTGATGTGAATTCTCTGAGCCCACAAGTAACTTCCACTCCTGTCTCCAGGCCGAAACACCAGACTTTAGAAAAAGGGGATTCTATCACCCGCAAAGTCAGGTTACAGACTATATTGGATGATGTTGAAATTGAGGATGGCCCAGTGGTTGTTCCAGCAGTATCAAAGATTTCGTGTCTGCTACCTACAACTCGTGTGGAATGTCCATCCATCCATCCATTTTCTTCCGCTTTATCCGGAGTCGGGTCGCGGGGGCAGCAGCTCAAGCAAAGCCGCCCAGACCTCCCGATCCACACACACCTCCCCCAGCTCCTCCGGGGGAACCCCAAGGCGTTCCCAAGCCAGCCAAGAGATATAGTCCCTCCAACGTGTCCTGGGTCTTCCCCGGGGCCTCCTCCCAGTGGGACGTGCCTGGAACACCTCTCCAGCGAGGCGTCCAGGGGGCATCCGGAAAAGATGCCCGAGCCACCTCAACTGACTCCTTTCGATGTGGAGGAGCAGCGGCTCGACTCCGAGCTCCTCCCGAGTGACCGAGCTCCTCACCCTATCTCTAAGGGAGCGCCTAGCCACCCTGCGGAGGAAACTCATCTTGGCTGCTTGTACTTGCGATTTCGTTCTTTCGGTCATGAGCCAAATCTCATGACCATAGGTGAGGATCGGAACGTAGATCGATTGGTAAATCAAGATCTTTGCCCCCCTACTCAGCTCTCTCTTCACCACGACGGTCCAATACAGCGATCGCATCACTGCACATGCTGCACCGATCCGTCTATCGATCTCACGCTCTATCCGTCCCTCACTCGTGAACAAGACCCCGAGATACTTAAACTCCTTCACTTGAGGCAAGGACACTCCACCAACCTGAAGAGGGCAAAGCACCTTTTTCCGGTCGAGAACCATGGCCTCGGATTTGGAGGTGCTGATTTTCATCCCGGACGCTTCACACTCGGCTGCAAACTGCCCCAGTGCACGGTAAAGGTCCTGATTTGACAAAGCCAACAGAACCACATCGTCCGCAAACAGCAGAGACGAGATTCTGTGGTTCCCAAACCAGACCCCCTCTACACCCTGGCTGCGCCTAGAAATTCTGTCCATAAAAATAATGAACAGAACCGGTGACAAAGGGCAGCCCTGGCGGAGGCCAACGTGCACTGGAAACAGGTTTGACTTTCTACCGGCAATGCGAACCAAGCTCCTGCTGCGGTCGTACAGGGACCGGATAGCCCTTAGCAAAGGACCCCAGACCCCGTACTCCCAGAGCACTCCCCACAGGGTTAAACATGTCCCAGCATGCCTCAACCCAGCCACTACTCCCTGCTATTGAGGTGGACGCCATTACTGAGGTATTACCTAGATTTACATAATTTAATAGTATCTCACTAGGCATGCTGATGAAACTCGTAATGTCAACAAAAAGCACAACCTATTTATTTGATCCTATACCAACAAAACTGTTTAAGGACCTGTGGCCCACTCTTGGGCCAACTGTCATGGAAATTATCAATCTTTCTTTTAACTTCTGGATCTGTTCCTAAATGTTTCAAATTTGCAGTGATTAAACCATTACTAAAGAAACCTAATCTTGATCGCCCGATATCAAATCTATCATTTTGCTCTAAAATTCTGGAAAAAGTGGTGTCACGGGAGCTCACGGACCACGTTACCCAGAATAATCTCTTTGAGCCACTGCAGTCTGCTTTTAGAAAATATCATTCCACAGAGATGGCTCTCACTAAAGTGGTGAATGATCTTCTGCTTGCAATGGATTCGGACACCACCACGGTTCTGGTGCTGTTAGATCTCAGTGCTGCATTTGATACAGTGGATCATCATGTTCTACTTGATAGGCTGGAAAATCACTTTGGGATTACTGGGAGTGCCCTTGCATGGTTGCCGTCATATTTAACCGGTCGTTCTCAGTGTGTTATGTATAGTAACACTACGTCTAACCTTAGTGACCTGAAATTTGGGGTTCCACAGGGGTCTGTCTTTGGCCCCCTGCTTTTCTCCATTTATATAGCACCCCTTGGGCACATATTGCAGCATTTTGGGATTACCTTTCACTGCTATGCTGATGATACTCAGTTATACATGCCGATAACTGTTGGTAATCTCATTCACATAAAATCCTTAGAAGATTGCCTTGCATCAGTGAGAAGTTGGATGTCTAGAAACTTCCTACTTTTAAACTCTAAGACTGAAATGATGGTTCTTGGCCCTGTGAGACATCGGCATCAATTTGACCAGTTAACGCTCAGCCTCGGCTCGTGTGTCATACATCACACTGACAAAGTGAGGAACCTTGGGGTAATTTTTGATCCTACATTGTCCTTTGACCTCCACATTCAAAATATTACTAGGACTGCTTTCTTCCACCTGAGAAATATAGTGAAGATTCGTCCCATCCTGTCTATGGCTGATGCTGAGACCCTGATCCATGCATTTATCTCTTCTAGATTGGACTACTGCAATGTTCTATTTTCTGGTTTACCGCAGTCCAGCATTAGGGCTCTCTAATTGGTTCAAAATGCTGCAGCCGGACTTTTGACATGAAGCAGAAAGGTCGACCACATTACACCCATTTTGGCGTCTCTTCGCTGGCTTCCTGTTCCAGTAAGATCAGATTTTAAGGTTCTGCTACTAGTCTATAACATATATGTCAACCCCTTTGAGGGTCCACCTGTATAACCAAGTGACAAAATCCATAAAATCAACACAAAATCCTTATAACCTCCAAATCGCACCAAAATCAGTTTTATTACAGTCTTTAAATGTGAGAGGAAATCGGAGCACCCGGAGGAAACCCACACAAACACGGGGAGAACATGCAAACGCCATACAGAAAGGCCAGAGGTGGGAATCGAAGCAATGACCTTCTTGCTCTGAGGCGACATGCGCTAACAACAAGCTACTGTGCTTATTAATCTATAAGATACAGACAGATATCAGGGGTGGTGGCCAAGTGTTTAGTGCACTTGGTTTCAGTAACAAAGGTTCCTGGTTCGAACCCCACCCCTGCCACATTTCACTGTGTAATGTGACGTTGCAGCAGGAAGGACATCTGGTGTACAACTTGTGCCAAATCAACATGCAGACCCTCCTTGCATCTGCTGTGGTGACCCTGAGTGAAATCATGGAAGCAGCCAAAGGGACTTGATATATTTGTAAATTTTCCAAAAAAAAAAAAAAAAGGTTTAATATCAGCATGGCCATACCAATTCAACATGAAAAAGACCATCAAAGATTAATATTTTTAATTACAGGTGTAAACTGTAAAATTTACATAAATATATGTGCAAACCATTTACATATTTATTGTAATTTTGACAGAATTCCCCTGGAAACCACAGTTGACAAAGTTTTTCTGTAAAAACAACTAGATTTTTTTTTTATTGTGTAAAAGCTGAATTTTATTTCTTGTAAACCAAAACAACCATCACCCACATCACGTTTGTCTGCTTATCTTTTATTTAAAATAGAAAAAGTCACAGACAAGTACAAGAGTGTACAGTTTATAACTGTTCATATTTTAATCTTGAATGAACGAACTTGAAAATCACTGAATTATCTTGACAGTGGTGCGATCATAAACATCTTAGAGCGTTTTTTTATGTTGGACACTGTTTCTATGCTGTGCGTGTAATCGACGTGAAGACACGCATGCATTAAACGTCATCAAAAGATTATGAAAGTTAGTTTTTTAATGTCATGTATTGAACAACCAACATGCCATTATTTTTGTCTGGGAGCAGCTGCAGAACATCTGTAAGCGCTGCACTGAGTGAGTGCGCACTCCCGCGCCAGGGGATACAAATTCTGACAGGGATAATTACTTTGGCACGACACCGGCAGGCCAGTCTAGAAGTTACGGTAATGTGAGAGACTCCGGTTTTACAGTCCTTTGTTTGGAACAGTGTGTTTGTGTCTTTTTGTGACGATTTACAACAGAAAACCCTGAATATCCGTAAGACTTTATTTGTACGTCCGTATGACTCTGAAACTCGGAAAAATCCGTATAATTTACGGACAATCCGTATAGGTTGACATGTATGCTATAAAATTGTTCATGGACTGGCACCTCCCTACCTAGCTGACCTAATTAAACCTTACGTACCGGCCGGGCTTTCTCAGGGTTCAGGACTACTTTGTGTCCCTAAGGTGAATAAGAAGTCTGTGGGTCACAGAGCTTTCTCTTATCATGCCCCCGTTCTGTGGAATGATCTCCCTGCATCAAAAAAACACTCAGATTCTGTGGAGACTTTCAAGTCCAGACTTAAGACGCACTTATTTTCCCTTTCATATGGCTAGCACACTGGTATAGTATAGTTCTGCGATGGATCACTGCCTGTCTTCCTGTCTTGTCTGGTGTTTGAGGTCTGGGTCCCTTCTGTTTGTCATGTCTCCAACCTGATTGTTCTCACACACCTGTGTCTCATTTCCCTAATCACCACATGTTATTTAAGATCTTTGTGTTTCTCTAGTTTTTGCCAGTTTGTTGTGCTTTTTGCATTATGCTTCTGCCATCATTCTAGCCTTATCTTTGTTTAGTCTGCCTTGCCATGTTCAACCCCACTTTGTTTTTGGACCTTTCCTTTCGTCACAGCCACTGAACTTAGTCTCGTCACGTTAGGAATTTTGCTCATATTTTGGACCACGTCTTTGCATCTCGTCTGTCTATTACCTCCTCTTGGCTGGCTGTCTCACTGTGTACCAAACCACTGCCTAACAGTAGTACTGTCTGAGGTCCACGGTGCAAGTGAAAGTAAAAGTGAAATGCAACCTATGTTTTTATATGGTATACAACCATACAGAAACAGAATAAAACAGTACAGTTTACAAAACAGTAATAGAGCTACTAACAAGATGCTGTGCAAATTCAGGCTCAGATAACAACAGGATCCACTCAGAGGATTCCAGACGTTTGTGTCAACGTAAAATGTATCTAGATGATCAGTTCATGTCTGGATTCTAAAATGCTGCTTTAGAGAATTTATTCCAGCCATTCTTTTTGTTTCATTTAGGAACAAATCTGAACAGTATTTCTATATTAGTTCATGCTCCAAAGACAATGTTTTTATTCATCAGTATTTCTTCTTCTCCACCCCCCAACCCCACCCCGCCCCTTCTCTTTCAGAGTCTTTATTTCTGTCTAGGTTCCTGCACTGATGAAGATGATCATGTACACACACAACACATGATGAAGTCAAATATGGAACAGCTTTCACACGTCCACGGCCTGTGGACGTCCATATCATGCTGACTGCAACAATGTGTCATCACACCAGAGGACTACACTGAGTGGATATCTGTCACCTTATCTCTGTAGTCCTCTCAACTCAGTCACTCCTCCAAACTGCACCTCCTCCTTCCATTAGTCCACAAGTGTGGTCTCCTTTATCTCCCCTGCCCCACAGAATGACAGTCTCTATGACATCACAGTCTTCCCTTTGTGCTGTCACACTTTCACACTTTCACTCCATTTGCAAAACCTCTCTTAACCACCTCCAACACAAATACCAAAATAAATCACAATTATTTATCATCACACTTCTCCCACAATGCCTTGCACCTGTTGTGTGTGTGTTTGTTAGCTGTGTCTGTGCCTTTTGTTTATGTGCTGATTTTCATTGCTCTGTCTTTTTCTGGACGGTGTTATTGTCTGTGCCCCTTGCGCCTGTCTTTGGTCTTGCGTCTAGGGTTTTTCTGCATTGGTCCTTGTCCTCTGACTCCCCCTGGTGACTGTTCCTAGTGTTGTCTACGTCTACGTCTCTGTGACCTTTCTTTTCTTAAATTCTTTTTTTATTGTGCTTTTCCAGGTCCATACAGTCCATGAATATACATAACGTACTCCTCATTTAGTTGTCTGTAGTTGTATCACTGTAGCCTACAGTACAATGTCTTAGACTTCATAAGCAGAACAAAGACAAGTAGGGATCCATTAGGTATTCAAACATCTAGTAATATCTACCTATAACCATGTTTTTAACATAAGAACATAAGAACAAAAATATTTATAAACAAACAAATGTGTAAAATGTTGGGGTAAACCACAATGACACATAAAGCCCCCTACAGGGGGAATATAAAACAGAAAAAGGACCCAAAGATCCACTTTTAAACAAATCATGGTCGTATTGGTGTGACATACATTATCCATCTTTCCCATCTTTCAAAAAAGTTTCTTGTTGCAGTCTTAAAGCAAAGGTAATCCTCTCCATCTTCAACATACCATAGGTTATGTCGATCCATTCTTCTACAGTAGGTATTTCAGGTTTTAACCACCTCCTGGTAATAGCTTTCCTGCTAGCAGCACTTAGGATCCAAAATAAGTATTTGACATTAGCGGAAACATTTTCTGTTGTAATGGCCCCCATGTATAATGACTCAAATTTAAATTGGATGTCCAACTGAAAAAACGCATTTTGCAAAACTTTATGTACTTCCTGCCAAAATAGAACCAATGATGCACAGGACCAAATATGTGAAAATGGTTTGCTTCAAGGCATCCACACTGTTGCCAGCATGCAGAAGAATTTGTGTAGTGCCTCTTTTGAGCAGGGGTGATAAAAAACCTTATAAGGGTCTTCCAACAAAACCCTCGCCATAACGTTGAGTTTGAAGTTTTCCATTGTATCGCACATAAATTCTCTCAATCTTCTTCCTTTAAAACAAGGTTACCTTCCTGTTCCCACTTTTGTTTTATATATAGTAAACTATGCTTTATTTGTTGTAACCCTTGTAAATTTTTGAAATTAGTTTCTGGTTAGAGTGAACACAATAAGCACCCATAAACATCTTTAACAGAATATTGTCCCAACTTGTTTGTGTACATCCCTTCCGAATTTCAATGACGTAATGCCGGAGTTGAAGGTATCTGTAAAAATGTCCTTATCCAAGCCAAACTCCCTCTTCAGATTTTGAAAGCTCTTTAATGTCCCTTTATGTAAAAATGTGCAATACGCTGTTAAACCTTGAGCACCCCATCTCTCAAATCTTATGTCCCAACTTTAAGGCAAGAAATCTGGATCTCAAGACCTTCACCTCCTCTTTCAGATGATTCTGAGCTAATGCTTTTTTCCACATCCTAAGTGACAAACATATCCATGGATTACCCAATGCCTTTAAATTATTGCTCAAGCCCTTATCCCCAATTGCAGCTTGTATTAGAAATTTTTCTGATAAAGCACTTGCAATGTCCTTCCCCCGAGCATTGTATTCTGGGTTGGACCACCATATCAATGACCTCAACTGAGCAGCAGCATAATCATCTTTTAAGCATGGAAGAGCAATCACGCCTTTGTTTTTTTGCTAATTGTAAACTCTGGTATCTGATTCTTGGCCTCCATCCCTGTCAAATGAACCTCAAAATGTGCCTATCCCACTCTTGGAATTGTTTATCAGATATATCTAGTGGAAGGGACTGAAAGAGATACAACAGTTTTGGTAATATATCCATCTTAACCGATTCCACACGTGATCCAAAACTGAGAAAAGGTACAAGGATTCCATCTCTCTGTCTTCTCTAATCTTTTTGTTCAGGGGGAGGTAGTTACGTGAGAACAACTTTGTCAAATCTAGTGGAATGCTTACCCCCAAATAACTAATTGATTTTAAACCCCATTTCAAATTGTATTTTACATAGGGGGTGTATTTAAAACAAAGAATTTATTTGCGTTTTGGGAACATTTAGCTTATATCCAGAGAAGGATCCATATTGCTCCAAGAGTACAAATACAGTGTAGAAAATAAGTATTTGAACACCCTGCGATTTTGCAAGTTCTCCCACTTAGAAATCATGGAAGGGTCTGAAATTTTGATCTTAGGTGCATGTCCACTGTGAGAGACATAATCTAAAAAAAAAAAAAAAACAATCCGGAAATCACAATGTATGATTTTTTAATAATTTATTTGTATGTTACTGCTGCAAATAAGTAACATTTGATCCCCTACAATCAGCAAGAATTCTGTCTCTCACAGACCTGTTAATTTTTCTTTAAGAAGCCCTCTTATTCTGCACTCTTTACCTGTATTAATTGCACCTGTTTGAACTTGTTACCTGTATAAAAGACACCTGTTCACACACTCAATCAATCACACTCCAACCTGTCCACCATAGCCAAGACCAAAGAGCTGTCTAAGGACACCAGGGACAAAACTGTAGACCTGCACAAGGCTGGGATGGACTACAGGACAACAGGCAAGCAGCTTGGTAGAAGACAACAACTGTTATGATTATTTATTAGAAAGTGGAAGAAACACAAGATGACTGTCAGTCTCCCTCGGTCTGGGATTCCATGCAAGATCTCACTTTGTGGGGTAAGGATGATTCTGAGAAAGCTCAGAACTAGACAGGAGGACCTGGTCAATGACCTGAAGAATGCTGGGACCACAGTCACAAAGATTACATTAGTAACACATGATGCTGTCATGGTTTAAAATCCTGCAGGGCAGCAAGGTCCCCCTGCTCAACCCAGCACATGTCCAGGCCTGTTTGAAGTTCACCAGTGACCATCTGGATGATCCAGAGGAGGCATGGGAGAACGTCATGTGGTCAGATGAGGCCAAAATAGAGCTTTTTGAAATCAACTCTACTTACCATGTTTAGAGGATGAGAACAACCCCAAGAAAACCATCCCAACCATGAAGCATGGGGGTGGAAACATCATACTCTGGGGGTGCTCTTCTGCAAAGGTGACAGGACGACTGCACCGTATTGAAGGGAGGATGGATGGGGTCATGTATTGCGAGATTTTGGAAAACAACCTCCTTCCCTCAGTAAGAGCATTGAAGATGGGTCATGGCTGGGTCTTCCAGCATGACAATGACCCCAAACACACAGCCAGGGCAACTAAGGAGGGGCTCCGTAAGAAGCATTTCAAGGTCCTGGAGTGGCCTGGCCAGTCTCCAGACCTGAACCCAATAGAAAATCTTTGGAGGGAGCTGAAACTCCAAACCTGAAAGATTTGGAGAAGATCTGTATCAAATCAAATCAAATCAATTTTAATTATATAGCGCCAAATCACAACAAACAGTTGCCCCAAGGCGCTTTATATTGTAAGGCAAAAGCCATACAATAATTACAGAAAAACCCCAACGGTCAAAACGACCCCCTGTGAGCAAGCACTTAGCGACAGTGGGAAGGAAAAACTCCCTTTTAACAGGAAGAAACCTCCAGCAGAACCAGGCTCAGGGAGGGGCAGTCTTCTGCTGGGACTGGTTGGGGCTGAGGGAGAGAATCAGGAAAAAGACATGCTGTTGAGGGGAGCAGAGATCAATCACTAACGATTAAATGCAGAGTGGTGCATACAGAGCAAAAAGAGAAAGAAACACTCAGTGCGTCATGGGAACCCCCCAGCAGTCTAAGTCTATAGCAGCATAACTAAGGGATGGTTCAGGGTCACCTGATCCAGCCCTAACTATAAGCTTTAGCAAAAAGGAAAGTTTTAAGCCTAATCTTAAAAGTAGAAAGGTTGTGCCTCCTCTTTTAAGGCCACGCCTTCCCAGGGTGCGGTCGCCTTGGTTCAGTGGTTACTTGCGTGACCTTAGGCAGAAGGCTCGAGGTTTGGAACAGAAATGGCGTAGTCTAAATTAGAGGTGTTCCACCTTGCATGGCGTGATGCTGTCTTAGATTATAAGCAGGCACTACTGGCTACAAAGCGTGCCTATTATTCTGATTTGATCAATAAAAACAAGCATAATTCAAAGTTTTTGTTTGAAACTGTAGCATTTCTCATTCATGGACAGCCACCTGTTATTCACTCTCCCTTTTCAGCACAGGACTTCTTGGACTATTTCAAGAAGAAAATTGAGGATATTAGGTTGAGCATATCTCAGCAGGCTTTGGTCCAACCACCGCATACTGCTGTGGAGGTGGATGCACCCACTGAGGTGTTACCCAGATTTACAGATTTTGATGGTATCTCGCTAGGCGCACTGATGAAGCTGATGACATCTACTAAAAGCACAACCTCTTTATTTGATCCTATACCAACAAAACTGTTTAAGGACCTGTGGCCCACTCTTGGACCAACTGTGCTGGAAATGATAAATCTCTCATTAACTTATGGAACTGTTCCTAAATGTTTCAAGTCTGCAGTGATTAAACCATTACTTAAGAAATCCAATCTTGACCCTAGTGTATTGAAAAATTATAGACCGATATCAAATCTATCATTTTGTTCTAAAATCCTGGAAAAAGTGGTTTTGGGACAGCTCATGGACTACCTCACTGAGAGTAATCTTTTTGAGCCACTGCAGTCTGCTTTTAGAAAATATCATTCCACAGAGACAGCACTTACTAAAGTAGTGAATGACCTTTTGCGAGCAATGGACTCAGATACCGCTACAGTCTTGGTGCTGTTGGATCTTAGTGCTGCGTTTGATACTGTGGATCATCATATTTTGCTCAATAGGCTGGAGAATCACTTTGGGATTACTGGAACTGCTCTTGCATGGTTGACGTCATACCTGTCCAGTCGTTCTTACTGTGTATTGTGTAATGGCACCTCCTCTGATCGTAGGGACATGATGTTTCGGGTTCTGCAGGGATACATTTTAGGACCCCTGCTTTTTTCCCTTTATGTAGCACCCCTTGGGAATATACTGCGGTGCTTTGGGATTCCCTTTCATTGCTATGCTGATGACACTCAATTGTACATGCCAATAACTGCTGGTAATCTCATTCACATAAAATCTTTGGAAGATTGCCTTGTATCAGTAAGAAGTTGGATGTCTAGTAACTTCCAACTTTTAAATTCTGATAAGACTGAAGTTATGGTTCTTGGTCCAGTGAGGTATCGGCATCAATTTGATCAGCTAGCACTTAGCTTAGGTTTGTGTGTTATACATCATACGGATAAAGTGAGGAACCTTGGAGTAATTTTTGATCCTACGTTGTCCTTTCATCTCCACATTAGAGACATTACATTTTTTTTACATTAGAGACAGACTTTTTTTTTTGCCTCCTTGCTCTCGGCCGAGACGGTCACCTCCTTATCTTTCCTGCTTCTGTGGCGTGTTGTCTGTGAGACTGCCAGCTTTGCTCTTCTGGAAACAGCAAAAATGGATCTGTTAAAGTGGTCTCTGAACACAATTGACACTATTTTTTCTACAAGACATTTGGGAGCGGAGGACCCGACCTGTCCTGCTGGGACACATGTGATGGGTTACGTGATGGAGAGTTGGAGGAAATGGCAGGTCATGTGCCCTTACACGCTGTCTGTGGAGGACGTCGAAGATGTGTATATATTTGGCATGGTGGTGACCGGGTTCCTGCTGTGTGGAGCGGGCATAGGGCTGGTTTATCGGAAAATTAAGAAAGTGGAAGCGGCAATAATTGGCCCATCCAGGCTGCCCCACATGATTGATTCGATTGGAAGGGCAGTGTCAGCTCAGTCGACGGGTGTTAACCGCGCATTGGAAACCATCTCTGGTAGGATCACTGCAATGGAAAACCGCATTGATCGTCAGTAATGACCACATCTCCTCTCCTAATTCAGATGTATTGGAAGCCACTCAGACTCAGACTGTGGAATCTTTCAGGCGTCTGCTAATCTGGATTTTCATTCGGCTTCCCAAAACACAGCTACACTTCAAGGCCGCTGTGATAAAAACCTCCTGGAGAAGAACAATGCTCATGCCTCACCCCCCCTGGTCTTCGCCCACCCTCAGCTTCTCCAGCTCTGACGTTGACTGTGGACTGTTCAGGGCTGGGCCCTTCCTCCCTCCAGAATGGACGAGCAAGGCCGTTGATGGCACCTAAAGGCGGCCTCCGGGTGTTCTCTCTGATAACTGGACTCTTACAAATCTTGGTCGTCGTCTCTTGTCCTGTTGTTGTGTGTGATCATTGTTCATTGTGCTGATGGGTTTTTTCCTGCATTGCTGCTGCATGATTCAATGCAGCAGCAATGAAGGTTTTTCTTTCCCAAGTCTTACCTTGTGTGTGCTTTTTATATGTGTTCATGTACCGGGCCGGCTTATGTGTGTTGTTTGTGTGTGTCATTTGTCGTCATGAGGCCGGTCATGGTGTGCTCAGCCCTGCTGTTGACCTAAGGCAGGACATACATCTGGAGCTGGTCCCCGGGCGCCTAAAGGCGACTTCTGCTCCTAACTGGCAATTAGGATGGGTTAAATGCAGTAAACACATTTCATTGTGCAGGGAACATGTTCCTTTGTGCATATGACAATAAAAATCTTTTTGAATCCTTTGAATCCTTTGAATTACGAGGACTGCTTTCTTCCACTTGTGAAATATAGTGAAAATTCATCCCATCCTGTCTATGGCTTATGCTGAGACTTTGATTCATGCATTTGCTCTTCTAGATTGGACTATTGTAATGCTCTATTTTCTGGCTTACCGCAGTCCAGGATTACGGGTCTTCAACTGAATGAATCTGGAAAGATGAAATGATTATTTTTGGTTATTGAATAAAACATTGATCATTTCCTAACGTAAATGAAGGGTCATTTACGTTGGAAAATGTGGCTGGGTGAAGACCCAGCCATGACCCATCTTCAATGCTCTTACTGAGGGAAGGAGGTTGTTTGCCAAAATCTCACAATACATGACCCCATCCATCCTCCCTTCAATACGGTGCAGTCGTCCTGTCCCCTTTGCAGAAGAGCACCCCCAGAGTATGATGTTTCCACCCCCATGCTTCACGGTTGGGATGGTTTTCTTGGGGTTGTTCTCATCCTCTAAACATGGTAAGTGGAGTTGATTCCAAAAAGCTCTATTCTGGTCTCATCTGACCACGTGACCTTCTCCCATGCCTCCTCTGGATCATCCAGATGGTCACTGGTGAACTTCAAACAGGCCTGGACATGTGCTGGGTTGAGCAGGGGGACCTTGCTGCCCTGCAGGATTTTAAACCATGACAGCATCATGTGTTACTAATGTAATCTTTGTGACTGTGGTCCCAGCTCTCTCCAGGTCATTTGACCAGGTCCTCCTGTGTAGTTCTGAGCTTTCTCAGAATCATCCTTACCCCACAAAGTGAGATCTCCAGTTTTGTCCCTGGTGTCCTGAGACAGCTGGTCTTGGCCATGGTGGATAGGTTGCAGTGTGATTGATATATATTAGATCTTGAGTCACTAGTGTCATTTTCAAACCTTTGAAAATGTGAATAGCTTGTAAACTCTTACTGTGCACATCACAATTTACTCTCAGTCATCAGCCAGAATTCCACATATGCTTCATTTGGCTTATATTAAAGTAAACTACATGTCAGTGATTGAAAAAAAAAAATGAAACCTACTTAAAACGCTTCAAAAACATCACCAGGTTCTCGTGGCTGCATATCAAGCAACAATATGCATATTGTTGCTTGATATGCATATGCATAACTGTTTTGCTAAAAATGATCAAATTAAACAGTTGGGAATATATACTAATCATGTATATTCTGATTGAAAACTGAAATTAAAATAACTTGAGAAAAGAGTTCAATTTGACATGAACACAAACAACAGACAAAGAATATACATGTATTTCATTTCATTATGACACATTTGCCATTGGCATCTGCCACATGTTTATTTATCAAACTAGGACAGGTACTAACATGGCATTGGTAAAATATGATTCAGTATTTTTTTTTTATTTTTTGACTTGTATAAGAAACACTAATTTTAGCAATTGTGAGTTCGATACCTGGCCCATGGTCTAAGAGCGGAACAGCAGCACACCTGTGGTGAGTTTAAAGAAATATTAACACTTTGCATTTTTCCCCAAATACATGCAAAGTCTGTTTCTGAAGAGGACATGAGATAAAAGAACAGATAAATCCTTCTTGTGTGACAATCAGGTTGCACTTTCCACATAAATATGCACATTTTCTATTCTTCTTGCTCACTGTGTCAGGCAGGGGCTTAGCCAGATGGAAAGAGGAAAGAACACCCTACCACCACCTTTAGAATAAGGGTCCACTTTGAAGACATTTTTTCATAATACTACAATACTACTAATATGTATATGTCACGGACATGAACGAGCGAAGCTCTTCAGCATCTCACCATGTCATTTAGGTCCTTCAGACTTTTTTGGAGTAAATGCTTCAGGGGAGCATTAGCATAGCTAAAACCTTTCAGCTTCTGGGGGAGCTTTGCTCCCCCATACCCCCCCCCCCCCCCGTCCCACCACCACCTTCTTTTTAAGCATTTTTCTTTTTTGCCTTTCAGCTGACTCCCTAATTACAGCCCTCTTAACTCCCCCGACTTTAAGCATTTTTTTAAATGTAGATGTAAATTAATATTCAAAGTTTTCAGCTGGTTGACAGTAGGGCTGTATAACATGGACAAATTATCATATCTCAGTATTGTCATATCAATATGATAAACTATATGACTATGATTTGACACAAAGTGCAGCAACAGTGAAAATTAAACCTTCTTAAACCAAACAGTAATAATACCACACTCATTTTACACTCATCATAAGGTTAGGATACTGTTCCCTCCAAAAGTATTGGAACACTTGGAATTTCACACATTTTAATTTGTTTATGCCATTTTAAATACAAGCAATACAAAAAAAATAAAGAATAAAAATTTCTAAAATTATCTTCCTCAAACTCAAACTGAAATCAAATCTCTAAAACTTGATAAAACCTGTAAATAATAATCAGTTTTATTGCCAGTTTTCTTCAGACAAGTCAGGGGATGGAAACATGAACATTTCCAAGTCACTGAATATGTCTTGGACTTTATTTACATCAATTATGAAGAAATATAAAAGTTTCTTTCACCAAAACATCAAATCTAGTCTTTCATCTCAAATGTACTTTCTGTCAAATTGTAGCTGAACTTTCAGGTCTTCTTTTGAAGAAAATCCTCCTCTACACCACTTCATCAGGAAGCTGGATTTTAGATTTTTAATTCATTTATATCAAGTTGTAGAGATTTGCTTTCGGTTTGAGTTAAGGAAGATAATTTTAGAAAAAAATGTATTTGAAATGGAATAAACAAATTAAAATTGTTGTGTGGGCCGCTGAAGAGGAGGTACTGCTGGCCCACCACCACCAGAGGGCGTCGTGCCTGGAGTGCGGGCTCCAGGCACCAGAGGGCGCCGCCGCCTCACGGGAGCAGCTACGGTGACAGCTGTCACCCATCACCTGAGACAGCTGACGGCAATCATCAGTGGGGTATATCAGCAGGACGGCACCTCCACCTCATTGCCGAGATATCGTTTCTACCGGAGAGGTAACGTATCGAAGCTAACGGAGTGTATCTTTTTGGATTGTGCTAGTTTGTGGATTACTGTTCCAACGAGAGGTGGAGGTAACTTCCCTGCTGTTCGGAGTCCTGGGTGCAAACGCGCCCCCATCTAACTGTCCTTTGTTCCTCGCCAGCAGTACCAGGTCCGACACGCGGAGGCAGTGGCCACCTGGGAGTTCGGGACTTGGTGGCTCCAGTATTCCCAGGGTCCTGTGGCGGAGGAAGCTGTGTGGTTCCGGTCTTACCTTGGAGGGGCGTCTCCTATCTTCGAGCCTGCCCACACGACACTTTTGTGAATTGACTGTTGTTCATTTCCGTGATTGGTTGTATTCGTTGTGCGAATATCTGTCATTTTGGGTGACTCGGCATGGACGGAGGGACTCAGAAAATGCATACCGCATGACAACAGCATGTTATTTGCATTATTATCACTTTTTATTTGTCAGGTTTTGGTCTTTTGGGTTGCTTTTGAGTTCTGTCTGTCTCTTGCTCTGTCTTTTTGGTTGGTTGTTCTCTGTCTCTGTGTAGGCTCTCAGTTGTCCAGGTGGTTTCCATAGTAGAGAAGCTTGAATCTTCGACTGGACTGAGTTGCTTGACGCGAGGACGTTTCGCTTCAAATCACAGAAGCTTCCTCAGCTAAAATTCTTGCTCTGGTGGTCTGACTTCTGTCTTGACTCTTGTCGAGAAGAATGATCCGAAGTCACAAAAGCTGGAGTTTTAAACCTAACCAGACCTCTCCTACCAAGAGGCAGACTGCTATAGGCTAGTGACTAAACAATAGCTCTAATTAGAACCTATTGTGCTCTAGTTAGCACTCTCCTAATGACAGGGCAGCTGTGGCTCCCTTGACGACTCTCCTGATGATGTGAATGACTCATTACCATGAACAAAAGACTGAAACTACTTTGACCTGAGTACCCCATTGTAAACAGGGGACAAAGCATGTCTCAGACCCCTTCCCCGGTTAAGGCTGGGTTTCAAACATTTCACAAAGAATGCCTCCTTGACCCCTCTCTCAAACCATTTCTTCTCTCTGGCTAAGATTTTAACTTCCTTGTCCTCAAACGTGTGGTTAGTGTCTTTAAGGTGGAAATGAACTGCAGACTGAGGTCCACTGGCGCCCTCTCTGCGGTGCTGGTATAGCCTTTTGTGTAAAGGTTGCTTCGTCTCACCTATGTAGTGTTCGTTACAGTTTTCCTGACATCTGATAGAATACACTACATTGCTCTGTTTGTAACTAGGGATCATGTCCTTAGGGTGAACTAATTTCAGTGTCAAGGTGTTAACCGGTTTAAAGTAAACTGGGATTTTGTGCTGTCTGAAGATCCTCTGTAGTTTTTCCCCTACTCCTGCTAAATAAGGGAGAGACACTCTTCTTCTTGTCTCCGTCTCCTGTCTGTCTGGTCTCTTAGTTCTCTGGGACTTCTGCACTTTGTCCAGGGACCATCGTGGGTACCCACATACTGTGAGGGCTTTCCGGACAAGTTGTTGTTCTTTAGCCCTTCCCTCTGCAGTTGTGGGCACCTGTAGGGCTCTGTGTTGAAGAGTCCTGATCACCCCGAGCTTGTGTTCAAGGGGGTGGTTTGAGCCAAAGAGCAGATATCGGTCAGTGTGAGTTGGTTTTCTGTAAACCTCTGTCTGGAGCTGCCTGTTCTCGCCAATCGTAACATCACAGTCCAAGAAGGCTAAATGGTTGTTTCTGGCATCCTCATGTGTGAACTTGATATTGGAGTCCACCGAGTTGATGTGTTCTGTAAAGTCCTCAACCTCCTGTTGCTTGATTTTAACCCATGTGTCATCAACATATCTGAACCAGTGACTGGGAGAGATGCCCGTGAACGACGTCAAGGCTGTCTTCTCCACTCGCTCCATGTACAGATTGGCCACAATGGGGGATACCGGAGACCCCATCGCACAACCATGAATCTGCCTGTAGTAATTCCCCCTAAACAGGAAATACGTGGTGTTAAGACAGATCTCCAAGAGTTGGCAGATGTGGTCTGGTGTGAGTTTGGTCCTTTCAAGTAGAGACACATCCTCCAGCAGTCTCTGCCTGAACAACGAAGTCACATCAAATGACACGATTGTTTCATCTGCCTCCAGCTGCAGGTCCTTGATCTTGTTCACAAAATCTTGTGTGTTCTCCACATGGTGGTCTGAGTTACCCACTAGAGGAGCCAAAATCCACTTGAGGTGCTTGGCCAAATTGTACGTGATGGAATCTGTGCTACATACAATAGGCCTGAGTGGCACGTCCTGTTTGTGGATTTTGGGCAGTCCATAGATGCACGGAGTGGCGTCCCCAGGGTACAGTCTGTAGTATGTCTGCCTGTCGATGAGTCCCTCTTTCTCCAGGTTTTGGAGGTAGCTATTGATTTTCTTCTTATAGCCGCTCGGATCTCTCTTCAGATGTTCGTATGTATTGGAGTCACTGAGCAAGTTGTTGATCTTGGCCTCGTAGTCTGATGTGTTGAGGACCACCGCGCATCTGCCTTTATCCGCTGGCAGGATAAGGATGCTTTGGCTTGCTCTGTCCTGCTTTCTCTTGTCTCCCTCTCTTTGCTCTTGGTGGTGGGTGTTTCTCTCTGTCTGGCCACACCCCGGTTCTGGGAGCTTCTCCACAAACCTGTTTTTGATTTGCAGTTAATCACCTGGGTGCTTTATAAGCCTCACAGTTTGCCTTTGTCCTTTGCCAGATCGATGTGCCGAGCGCCTCTTTCTAGCATTATGCTTGTATTTTTGCGTTGCTCTGATTGCCTCTTTGTGTTTTTTGACAACATGCTTGTGTACCTCGACCACACCTTTAGCCTGATGCTCTTGATCCTGTTGCTCTGTGTGAACTGCTTTTCCATGTACCGACCTCAGCCTGATAACCAAGTAAACGATTTTACGCCACTAAGCTGTGTTCCTGCGTCCTGCATTTGCATCCTGCCTGTCCTGTCAACCAAACCTGATATTACTGAGATACACAACACATAATGCGTACATAAAAAGTTGGCTCACTTTAACTTTTGTCGTGTCAGCTGGCGCGCACTGCTCTCCAAATTTGGCAGTGCATCCTCATCAAGCTGGCTGCTTTAGCTGCTGTTCATTGTCGTACTATCCATGAGAAAATCATCCGGAATATTCATATTGGGACCAAAACACACTTCTCACCTTTTCATCTTTTCCTCTACGGACAGTTTTTTTTTTTTTCCTCCCTCTGCGAACAGGTCTTGGGCTGCGCGCTATGGCATCATTTGTTTACGCACAGCAGGCGGGTATAGCCAGGTAGCGTCTACATAAATCTATGATACCGGCCTTACAACGCCTCAGTACAGTGATAATAATGTGGAGTAGCTTTCAATATGAGTGGAACATTTTTAAATTTTGACCCCTGTGTAATTCTTCACTGACCCCCACCTGACCGCCAATTGAAAATTCAAGAGGCTAGTCAGTTTTTTCAAAAGACTAATGTTTAAGGAGTAGTTGTGCAACTTTGGTGCTTGTATCACCATTTGAAGAGTTCCTCTGTAAATATGCTGTTATCTGCTGCACTAAGAAGGGACTTACTTACGCAGCAGTGTGTGCTCAGACCCGCTGTGCACCCTGTTATCGCCTGAAGATCGTGTCCAGACAACAACCCTTCTGCCACACTGATTTCTCTCCACGAGGGATAAGAACCCTTCACACACCCTCTGCACGCACTTTCACTTGACACCAAACTGACCTCGATTGTTATGCAGTCGACACTCTGCAGCATCATCTGACATCTTTAACACCGAAGGAGTCACTGAGACGAAAACCGACACAAGTCCGTTTCTGAACGGTTCTGAGGTTCTGGTGCAGCTTTCCTTCCTGTCGTCTGTTAGTGTGTGTTTGTGCTGTAACTGTAACATTATGACCAGAAAACTGATCCTGTTACTGACAAAATCTTCTCTGTGTGTCTCAGAAAATCACCTTCGACCTCTTCAGGCGGATGGTAAGTCACAATCATACACACACGCACACACATACCGACACACACACACATACGGACGCACACACACACATACACACACACAAACAGACACGCATGCACACATACACACAAACAGATATACACAGACATACACACACACACACATACAGACACACAAACAGACACGCATGCACACATACACACAAACAGATATACACAGACATACACACACACACACACATACAGACACACAAACATATACAGATGCACATGTACACATATACACACACATATAGAGATACACACATACAGACACACACACACACAGGCTCACACATATACAGACACACACATGCACACATATACATACGTACACACATACACAAACACACACACAGGCTCACACACATACAGACACACAAACACACACATATGCACACACATACAGACACACACGTGCACATATACAGATACACACACATACAGACACACCTACATATATACAGACATACACACACATATACAGACACACACGTACACATACACACATATACAGACACACACGTACACACATATACAGACACACACGTACACACACACACAGACACACATATACAGATGCACACGTACATATACAGGCAAACACGTACACATACACACAAACGCACACATATACAGACACACACACACATGCACATATACAGATACACACACATACATATGCACACACAGAGGCACACACATAAACATATACAGACACACACACATACATATGCACACACATAAACATATACAGACACACAGAATGATCTCTTGTGTCTTTTGATCTTACAGATCATATTCTATCAACAAGCAGTCATGAGGTCAAAGGTCAAATCCAGTGTTTCCCTGGGAGCGTAAGTAATTTTAATTTTTAATGGATATTATTTCTCTAAACAGTAATACCACGTCAAAACATCATACAGCATAACTATGTCAAAATACTGAGACTGTGAATGGCCTCATTACATCATCATACTTTCCCGCTCCACCTGCACCATCTGGTGATGAAACATGATATAATGCACATGAACAAAGATTAGATTAGATTAGGTTGACCTTTACTGATCCCTTGGGAAAACTCCCTCAGGGAAACTGAGGTTCCAGCAGCATTGTACAGGAGCACACAGGGTAAGAAGCACACAGAGTATTAAAAGCGAAAGTAAAAACGAAAACAGTTTGCAATATAAATACACAATATAAATACCAGATATATTGATCAATACTTTACTGACTGTTAACCCCCAAAACGTGAATCAGCTGCAAATCCTGAATTATCCGCAAACCAAAGATTTTACCATTGATTGGTGAATTTTTTTTTCATTCAAATAAGTAATAAAATGAGTAATAAAATTCACTAATTCACTAAAATTCAATTTTCGCATATTTTTCCAAACTGAGCGCTGTAGTATAACCAGCGGGACCCCACTGATGTGTTCAGTAAATTTGGTGACACCACACCTGAATTTATTTAATATTTTTCTGGTGTCTCTTTTCATTTTTTGCACTTTGTAGATGGTCCCTATGCTTCCGCCTGTTAGTTCAGATCAGTGTTATTTTTCTGGCACATATGGATGAAAATAAGGTTATAGCTCATCGTTTACCTTCCTGATGTTCTTAGGGACCTCGTAGTACCATATCACCCCAATAGAGCGCTTCGCTCTCAGACTGCAGGCTTACTTGTAGTTCCTAGGGTTTGTAAGAGTAGAATGGGAGGCAGAGCCTTCAGCTTTCAGGCTCCTCTCCTGTGGAACCAGCTCCCAATTCAGATCAGGGAGACAGACACCCTCTCTACTTTTAAGATTAGGCTTAAAACTTTCCCTTTTGCTAAAGCTTATAGTTAGGGCTGGATCAGGTGACCCTGAACCATCCCTTAGTTATGCTGCTATAGACTTAGACTGCTGGGGGGTTCCCATGATGCACTGTTTCTTTCTCTTTTTGCTCTGTATGCACCACTCTGCATTTAATCATTAGTGATCGATCTCTGCTCCCCTCCACAGCATGTCTTTTTCCTGGTTCTCTCCCTCAGCCCCAACCAGTCCCAGCAGAAGACTGCCCCTCCCTGAGCCTGGTTCTGCTGGAGGTTTCTTCCTGTTAAAAGGGAGTTTTTCCTTCCCACTGTAGCCAAGTGCTTGCTCACAGGGGGTCGTTTTGACCTTTGGGGTTTTTACATAATTATTGTATGGCCTTGCCTTACAATATAAAGCGCCTTGGGGCAACTGTTTGTTGTGATTTGGCGCTATATAAAAAAATTGATTGATTGATTGATTGATTGATGTTAGAAACTAGTGTTGTTTGTTTTTCTACCACATTTCTCTTAAGATGAATGAGCCATGAACTGTGAACCTGTGAATATCTTTCTAACTCTACCGGAGTCTCCAGCGGAGGTTTCCTGAGTTCGACACCTACATTACCTGTTGACAGGTGGACCGCCCCAGTCAAACTCCCCACCTGTTGTTGTCCTTGGAGAGGGTCAGACGCTTGACACCAGAAATGAGAGTCGCTCTGGGCTCACCTCACCGCCTCAGCGGCTGTAGTGAACCCCCCACCCCCACCCCAAACAAACAAACAAACACAATAATCATTTTTGCATTGGTTTGCGATCAGGATTTCCTGCAGTAATTGATCCAGAAACTGAAATCCATAACCTGCTTAAACTGAAAAAAAAAAAAAAATATATATATATATATATATATATATATATATATATATATTTTTTTTTTTTTTTTTTTTTTTTTTTTTTCCAGGATTTGATTCACATTTTGGGGGTTAACACTGACTCCTACTCCTGCTCTCCTTCCTGTCCTCTGTCTTCCTGTTACTCCTCCTCCCCCTGAGTGAGGAGTTGTACAGTCTGATGGTCTGAGGGACAAAGGAGATTTTCAGTCTGTTGGTCCTGTACTTGGGAAGGAGCAGTCTGTGGCTGAAGAGGCTCCTCTGGTTGCTGATGACGGTGTGCAGAGGCTGACTGGCATCGTCCATAATGTCCAGCGGTTTGTCCAGTGTTCTCTGCCACCGTCACCAGAGAGTCCAGCTTCATGCCAACCACAGAGCCAGCCCGCCTGATCAGTTTGTCCAGCCTGGATGTGTTCATCTTGGATGTGCTGCTCCCCCATGGTGTAAAAGAGAATGCTGGCTACTACAGACTGGTAGAACATCCACAGGACTTTCCTGCAGATGTTAAACCACTGCAGCCTCCTCAGGAAGTCCAACCTGCTCTGTCCTTTCCTGTACAGGTGGTTGGTGTGGGTTGTCCAGTCCAGTTTGCTGTCCAGCCACAGCCCGAGGTACTTGTAGGAATCCACAGCCTCCACCTCAGCTGAGGTGGGGGAGGAGGAAGATGGGGCTGCTGCTGTGATGTCTGGGGGTTGGTGTGCTGAGAGAAGGAGGAGAGATGACTGCAGTGAGGGAGGGGATGGGGGGGTATGGACTGATTGAACCGGTGTTTCAGTTCATCTTCCCCCTGGAAATAAGCATAAAAACACATAAACTTCAGTTATACATCCCCAAACTTCTTCAGACCGTTCATCTTCATTTCAACACACAAACCTTTCATATAGGATAACGTTGCAACTATTTTTAGTCCAAATATTCAACTTTACCAGAGAGAGCAATTCACAGTGTGCTTACCTTTCAAGTAACAAAAAAACATTAAAAGAAACTGCCGCGCACTTGGCCTGTAAGGACAAATGGCCACAATCGCCAAGCCCCCTGCGGCCAGAAGTAATACAACATTGCCATCTATTGACCAAGACAAGCAACTGCACTACATCCACCCCTTCTTTAATGGATGTTGTCCCCGTCATCAAAACAAATGAAATAGAACAAGGACCACGTATTAAACATAAACAAAGAGAACTGCAAATAAACACGTGAAACATGAATGACAGTGTAGTGAGCAGTGATGTATGATGAAAATGTGTATGGGTGCCCCCTATTAAGGTGGGTGCACTTGCTATGCTGAGCTATATGTGTCCTGCTGCTCTTCTTGCTTTGGCCCTCTGCCACAACTTCCATCCTCTTTCTGTCTTCTGCCGATTCTCTTCTGATTCCACTGCTCGTGACTCACAGGACACTTTGTTGGGGGGACATCGATTTCTCAGCGGGTTCCTCCTTGGAACTCTGGGCATGGGAGACATTTTGGTGCCCCCGGCTAGTGCCTGTTCCTCCCCTCCTTCACTCACCCGTCTTGCTTCCACATCCTCTTCCTCCATCTCTGTTTGTTCAAACTGTTCATCTGTTGTCTCAGGTAAGCACTCCTCCACATTCTCCTCCATGCTGTCCACCTCCAAGTGACTCATCTCCCTGTGTTGTCCCTTCACTGGCCTGCTCTACTGAAAGAAACATACACTGTGTAAGGAGATTGCGGTGCACCACCCTCTCTGTATCACCATTTTCTGACCGCATCACATAAACAGGTATGCTAGGCTGTTTCTTCACCACAATGTATGGCTGGATGGCTGGGGCTCCCACTTGTCTCCCAGTTTCTGCTGTCCCTCCACGTGACACACTTTGATAAGAACTCTGTCTCCTGTGTTGAATACGTGGCTCTTAGCCCTCTGATCATAATATTTTTTCTGTTGTCCCTTGGCCTGGTGAGAGGTCTGATTAGCCTGGGCATAGGCCTGTGACAGACAGTCATGCAGAGTCTGGACATACTCACTATATTCACACGGCTCATGAGTGGTCTGGAGGCCAAAAATCAGGTCAACAGGGAGCCTGGGATGCCTGCCAAACATCAGGTAGTATGGTGTGTGTCCAATAGAGTTGTGGCGTGAGTCCACATACTCATGCCACCGGGGCTTCAGATGGGACTCCAGTGTCCCCAGCATGTTCATGAGTGTGTGGTTAAACCTTTCAGTGGTTCCATTGCCCTGGGGATGATAGGGGGTTGTGTGAGTCTTGGTGATGCCAGTGCACTTACACAGCTCCTTCACAACAGCACTTTCAAGATTGTGCCCTTGGTCTGCATGCAATTTTGCTGGGAAACCAAACCGACAGAAGAAGTTGCTTCACAGCACTTTGGCCACAGTGCTGGCGTTTTGGTCTTTAGTGGGGTATGCCTGCGTATAGTGTGAGAAGTGGTCAGTGACAATGAGGACATTTTCCATTCCACCATTGGACTTCTCCAGAGTCAGACATACAGTCCATACATACAAGCTCCATGGAAGCACTGCTGTGAATGCTGACCAGGGGAGCCCTGACACCTGCAGTGGGGGTCTTTCTAAGGCAGCACCTCTCACACTACTCACACCAAGCCTTTATCTCCTGAGACATCCTTGGCCAGTGAAATCTCTCTCTTATCATCTGCACAGTCCTCTCAAAACCTAAGTGCCCTGAGTCATCATGAAGAGCCGTCTTGACCCATTCACGCAGCTTCTCTGGCAGTACAAGTTGCTCCACTACTCCCCTTTGGCAGTCTCGGACACGTCGGTACATGATACCATCTCTAATTACTAACCTCCTCCACTCCTTTAAGAGAAGGCACACCTGCCCACCACCACTGACCCTCTCGCTGCGGCTTGGTTTCTGGTTCAGACTCTTATAGTGTAGGACAGGGCCGATAGCAGGATTGTCTTTCTGCCCAGCACGGATCTCCTGTTTTGTCAAGACAGGCAGGGACTCCGTCCTCACATCTCTGTAGGGCTCATCAGGTCTCGGAGAATCAGATTGGGGTCTGTTTGGTGCAGATGTGCTCTGGCTTGTGGGGCCCACTGGGTCCTGGACGTGCTGTCCCCTGCCATGCCCAGGTCCACTGGACCTTACCTGCTGGGGGCAAGTTTGTAGGACCTCTGTGACCTCTTGGTTGGACATACAGGAGAGGGCATCAGCGTTAGCATTGCTCTGGCCCCTCCTATACTGGACATCAAAATCAAAGGCTGCCAGTCGAGATACCCACCTCTGGCCCGTAGCATCCAGCTTTGCAGAGGACATGACATATTTGAGAGGGTTATTGTCTGTCAGGACCGAGAATCTACGCCCATATAGGTGGTCACAGAATTTGTCTGTCACCGCCCATTTTAAAGCAAGGAACTCCAGTTTGTGTGCAGGATACCTCGTCTCAGCAGGACTTAAACCTCTGCTGGCAAAGGCTATGACCCTCTCTGTACCACCCTGGACTTGAACCAAGACGGCGCCAAGCCCTTCCCCCGAAGCATCCATCTGGAGCACGAAAGGCAGACTGTAATCAGGATAGCCCAGCACTGGAGAAGTCGTGAGCCTCTCTTTCGGGGTCTGGAAAGCCTTCTCACAATCATCAGTCCACAAAAAGGGTGGGTCCGATGCAAGGTTTTTCCTCCCACCCCTTTTTTTCTTTCTAGGGTCACCAGCAGTGAGGCGATACAAGGGAGCAGCTAGGGCAGAGTATCCACTAACATACTGCCTGTAATATCCAGTAAACCCCAGAAATTGAAGCACTTCTTTGCGATTTGTGGGCCTCACCCAGTCCTTAACCCTGCTGATCTTCTCCAGGTTTGTTCGGACTCCCTCAGCAGACACCAAATGACCCAGATACTGCACTTCCTGCCTCATCAGCTGGCATTTGGAGGGTTTCAACTTCAAGCCGTGCTCCCGAAGCCAATTGAATACCAGCTGCAATCTCTCTAGATGTTCATCAAAGGTATTAGAGAATATGATGAGGTCATCAAGATAAATCAAGAGGTGAGTGAAGTTTAGATCTCCAAAGCAGCAAGTCATGAGTCTTTGAAAAGAGGGCATTCTGCAGTCCAAAGGGCATTCAGTTGGCCTCAAACAGCCCCATTGGGGTGCTGAATGCTGTCTTGTGTTTGTCATGCTCTGCCACTTCCACCTGCCAATAAGGTCAAGTGTAGAGAAGAACCTTGCCTGCCCCAGAGCCTCCAGGGCCTCCTCTATTCTGGGTAGGGGGAAACCGTTTCTCGTGCTGCAGGAGTTTAGCTTTCGGTAGTCAATACATATTCTTAGTGAGCCGTCCTTCTTTGTCACAACTACTACAGGTGATGCATATGGACTCTTACTAGGTCTGATGACTCGTGCAGCCTCCATCTCGATCAACAACTTTCTCACATCTTGCCACTGCGATGGGGGGATTTTGCGATAAGGGAGCCTAAAGGGCTTAGAATCAACCAAAGGGATTTCGTGCTGCACTGTCGTTGTGTGGCCATAATCCATGGGATGTTGTGAGAACACACCGACATTCCTCTCCACGAGATCTGTAAGGAGGGAACGCTGGTGCACATTCTCAACTGCTGCTTCGCTCAGGTCCACTCCACAATTGCCACAACCTGGTCCAGGATCATGCACACCTCTCTGCCCTCACTCTTGTGACCTTTGGCCTGCTTTTTGTCTGAAAAGTCCACAACACTGTCTACCAGGGAAACTCTGGCCAGATGTGTGTGAGGCTTGATGGTAATAGCATGCTGGGAAAGGTTCATCACTCTAACAGGGGCACGTCCTCTCTTTACATCAGCAAGGACTTTGGCAACTAAGAGGTCTTCGGGGAGCTGCACGGAGGAGTGGCCTTCAGTCATTGCAGTGTAATAGTCCGTGGGCTAGGGTGGGTTACCATGCACCCCCCAGGACTCATCGCCATTGGTGTTTTTTGATGCTCTAGGGTATATAAAAGAAGACTAAAGACGTTAACAGTGAAAATTTTGGGATGCAACCACCCTTCTGATAGAAATTCTAGAGTAACCCTCAAGAGATTACCCAAAAATGCAAAAATGTGTGTTTTTTTAAACCTAACATTGTAACTTCCTCATACCTTTATTGTTAACAGCAGGAAAAAAAAATGTTGATTTGCCTCTATGTGGACACCTTTTGGATGTACAAAACAACAAACTAAATTTAAAAATCTCATCTACTTAAGACACAGTAGAAGTTTTAAAAAAATAGTATCTCATTAAATTAAAACTGCAGTTTTGACAAGAAAGTTACCTAGAAGTTTTTGGACAGATACTTATACTAAACATTTGGGGTTTAAATTATTTCAGGTGTTGGCCTGAAATATTCCTCCATGGCCGTGCTGTAAAACTGGTTGACAGATCTGTAGTGTTTATATGTGAAGGCGTAGCCTACAAGCTGTTCTCGGACAATGGAAAAGTTACACAGAAAGAAGAGATATTCAATCTAAAGTCTTCACAAGAAGAAACAGATACGTGGGTCATACTATACAGTCTTTATGGACAAAATGAAGGCTATGATACTATTAGAGTTAAAAGCCCCGACTCGGACATTTTCTTTATACTGTTGCATTTTGCTTCAAAGATCAAAAATGTCAAATTGCTCTTTGACACCAGTGCTGCCAAACAGGCGGAGGTTGACAGATGTAACTGAAATTGCTAAGGGCCTGACAGAAGAGTACTGCACTGTTGGGAAAGTGCAGGGACACGGACCCAAAACAGGGGGCGCAAAGGAACCGGACAATGGATGAGCCAATAAATAACAATTTACTGTTGTAAATGTGCACAACGGAATACAGACAGAACCAGAATTTGGATTACAGACAATTACACGAAGATGACGTGTGGGCAGGCTCGAGGATAGGAGAGCACCGTCCAGAGAAGAGCCAGACCCCACACGATTTCCACTGCCACCGGATCTGGAAACACACTGGAGACGCCAAGTCCTGAGTCCCCAGGTGACCACCGTCTTCAGCTGCCAGATCTGGTACTGCTGGCAGGATAAAGAGAAAACAGCTTGAGGTGAGTGTGAGAAGACACACCCAGTAAACAGTCAGCAAACTGCAGTCTTTCTCTCCAGGTGGGAAAAAAACACCTCCACCTCAATACAGTAACACAGTAGTGCAGAGCCTGAGAGCTACTTATCCGTTTTGGCATGAGGGGTGAAGAACGTCACTCCTACACGGACCACAAAACTTAGCACCAGCTGAAAGCAGTCAACAGGATCTCCTGCAAACACTCAGAAAAAGATCACATGCGTACGGCACAGTCAAACGGCTGAGAGTTTACCTATGGGTAGACGATATCTCGGCAGTGAGGTGGAGATGTCTGGCTTTTATGGGATGGTTGATGATGATGAGTGGTGATGAGTGACAGCTGGTAAGGGTGATGAGTGACAGCTGTCACTCCGGTGGCTCCTGCGTGGCGGTAGCGCCCTCTCGTGCCAGAAGCCCGCACTTCAGGCAGGGCGCCCTCTGGTGGTGGGCCAGCAGTACCTCCTCTTCTGGCGGCCCACACGACACTGCACTGCACTTTTACCACTTCATGCATATACGGGCTGTGACAGTACAAGTGCATTGAAGGGCATAGGGAAAGTGAAACCAGTCAAGACATTGCAGAAAAGCCCATGGTTTACCTCAGCACTTTCAAGCCTTGGAGACTCCTGGGAAGTGTTAGATGATATATTTGCTGAGCTTGAAGCATTCACTTGTGCCATTTATGGGAGGCCTCGTAGCAGCAAAGTCAATGACATAAGATACCAAATGTTGATGGAAAAGACTGGAGATAGTGATGAACGTAAGGTGTCTCACAACGTGGACATGTCAGCACTTCCTCCCTGCCAAAGTAGCCTGTGGCAGCATGTAAAGAGGTTAAACTACCAAGTTGGCATTTGGAAAAAGTCACACATTTCATTGCCTGAATTACCAACCCCTTCTGAGGCAAACGGTTGGGAGATGAAAGATGGGCATTTGGAGCCTCTGTGGACTGATGAGGAAATACGGCCAAAAAGTCTTGTAGACATTTATATTGATGAAAACACTAGTGACTCTGATGAAGATATTGACCAGGCACAAGAAGAGGCATATGATGACTTTGAAGAAAATCTTTATGATTAATGTAGTTTTGCCCAAGTCATGCTTTTATTCATATGTGTAACTACTGTATAATAATTATGTTCTATTTTTTATAGTTACCATAGCATTTTGTTCAGTAACCTTTTATGCAGCTGCATTCACTTTAATTGTGGGCAGCATAGTGTTTAGAGTAAGAGATGCAAACACAATGCTCTACTGTCAGGATGTCAAACATCTGATATTGTTTACACAGAACCTCTGTCTATTAAAAGCTACTGTCAATATAATAAATAATCTGTATTTACATGGCAGCCATATTTAATTTATTGATAAATGCTTTTCATTTGAATGGTTTTGTCATTTATAAAGTGATCAGAACAGCAGTAATAAAAAGTTCATACCAAAATTCACCTAAATAGGCTTATTTGTGATATGATAATAGTTTACTGTAAAAACCAAAATGGGGGTGTGGTTTGCATATTGGCTGTAAATGTGTCAAAATACAGCACAGGAAAGTCATTGATGGCTTACATTGTTCCCAAGACATTGTACTCAAGACCTAAAGTCAATAAAATCCCAAATTGTAGGTACAAGTAGCTGCCAAAAAACTTTTGGGTTATATTTTTGTCAAAACTGCAACTATAAGTTAATGAATAGACAGTATTTTGTAAAACAGCTACTGTGTCTTAAGTAGATGAGATTTTTAAATTTAGTTTGTTGTTTTGTACATCCAAAAGGTGTCCACATAGAGGCAAATCAACATTTTTTTTCCTGCTGTTAACAATAAAGGTATGAGGAAGTTACAATGTTAGGTTTAAAAAACACACATTTTTGCATTTTTGGGTAATCTCTTAAGGGTTACTCTAGAATTTCTATCAGAAGGGTGGTTGCATCCCAAAATTTTCACTGTTAACATCTTTAGTCTTCTTTTATATACCCTAGAGCATCAAAAAACACCAATGGCGATGAGTCCTGGGGGGTGCATGGTAACCCACCCTAGCCCACGGACTATAAGTCTTTCTTTGTGGGCCAGCTTTTATCTTGCACATTAAATCCATCTCCTTTCCTCCAGGAATGATTACTTTATGGCCAGTGTAGACAGCAGGGCCCACTATGTCGTCCTCATCATATTGTTCGGTGCCCCCAATCTCCAGTAGGGAAGTGTACCACTCTGGATGGCTCTCCTTGACCTGGTGGAGAAACTGTTGGCCATAAGTTGCTTGGAGATGGTTTCTGGAGGCACGGAGGACATTGGTTCCCACAAGGAGAGGAACAGAGGAGCGTTACTCTGAGTCATTTACAACAAAAGCCGGCACATTCTTGAACTCTTTCCCCAGCACATTCAAGCTAATGCACAGGACACCATGGTAGGTTACACTCTGACCAGCTGCACCTTCAATGGGAATTTTAGAGGGCTGGAGCTTTTGGTTCTGGAGGATGGGGTGGCTGGTCCAGTATTTGTGTGTAATACTGGTTATCTGAGAGCCAGAATCAATGAGTGCCCTGCACTTCACTCCATTCACTTCCACCTCGCCCTCTCCTCCATCACCAGTCTCATTCACCTGCAGTGGGGGGTCTTGTTGCTTCCCCCTAGTTGCCCTTGGGCTCTAGCCGTTTAAAGGCTGAGCTGGGTTGGCTGTGGTCCCTTCTGCAAGTGTCGTAGGCAGATGTTGTTGAGCCCATGTCTGATTGGGATCTGGGAAACCTGCTCTGCAGATACGGGCTATATGTCCTTGCTTCCCACACCGGTAGCATGTGACAGCTAAATTCTGGGTTGTGGGTGTGGGGGTGGCCGGACCTTCGGTGTGGGGACAGGGGCAAAGAAGGGTGCAGCATTTCTTGTTTCAAGGTGAGTCAGTTTAGCCATTTGCTCCTCTTGGCACAGGGCTAATTTCTTGACCATCTCTGTTAGCTCTGACCACTCTGATGTATGTTTAGCTTACTCTGACATCACATTTAAATTACAGTCTGATGCAACTTGGACCTGAGCATAGGTCTTCTTGGATTTATTAAGTGGCAGGAATTTTTTTGTTTCTTTCGCCAGATTTCTGAGCTCATCTTGCAGCTCCCTGAAGCTCAAAAGCCGGGGTTTCATTGGAGCAATCCTTATGTAGACTTCCTCATCATTTAATCCTCTCAAGAACTGTCAGGTGAGTTTACTGTCACGGTCAGGGAAAGGTTTGCCACCTCTTTGGGTTTCCTCTACAGCTCGCAATGTTGCTTCCAGGGCTATGGCATAAGAGCAGGCAGACTCTCCTGCCCTCTGGCCACACTCATAGAAGTCAGCGAGTGGGTCTAAGGAGCCCTGTGTGTCACCGTACTCCGCCTTCAGTTCCTGGAATGCCTTCTCAAGAGTTTGGTCATGGGGGTTCAGGATCAGCTTTCTGACCTCACCGCTCAGGTGACGCACCACTGTGGAAAAGTGGAGATGAACGGGGAGCTCTGTAGTTTTCTCTGGGCCCCTCCCCAATCGGACCGGGAGTGACATGTTTAGCCGCATGTTCTCCTTGAATTGCTGGCTGTCTGAGTGGTGTCCAAAAAATGAGGTGGGCTTCATAGATAATTGCCAAAGCTTCTGGGGAAAACCTGGTCTTGTTAGGAGAGACGGCATCCATCCCACTTTGGATGGAGCAGCTCTCATTTCTAGAAATCTGGCCAATTTTCTTAAATCCTCCAAACCGTGACTATCCAGGGTTGGGACCAGGAAGCAGAGTTGTAGTCTTACACACCTCTCTGCAGCTTCTCTCCCCCTGCCATCCCCTCATTACCCCATCCCCGTAGAGACGGTGCCTGCTCCCAGACCACCAATAACCAGCAAAAATCTTTTTAAGCATAAAAATTCAAAAAGAAAAAATAATATAGCACCTTCAACTGTACCACAGACTAAAACAGTTAAATGTGGTCTATTAAACATTAGGTCTCTCTCTTCTAAGTCCCTGTTAGTAAATGATATAATAATTGATCAACATATTGATTTATTCTGCCTTACAGAAACCTGGTTACAGCAGGATGAATATGTTACTTTAAATGAGTCAACACCCCCGAGTCACACTAACTGCCAGAACGCTCGTAGCACGGGCCGAGGAGGAGGATTAGCATCAATCTTCCATTCCAGCTTATTAATTAATCAAAAACCCAGACAGAGCTTTAATTCATTTGAAAGCTTGACTCTTAGTCTTGTCCATCCAAATTGGAAGTCCCAAAAACCAGTTTTATTTGTTATTATCTATCGTCCACCTGGTCGTTACTGTGAGTTTCTCTGTGAATTTTCAGACCTTTTGTCTGACTTAGTGCTTAGCTCAGATAAGATAATTATAGTGGGCGATTTTAACATCCACACAGATGCTGAGAATGACAGCCTCAACACTGCATTTAATCTATTATTAGACTCAATTGGCTTTGCTCAAAATGTAAATGAGTCCACCCACCACTTTAATCATATCTTAGATCTTGTTCTGACTTATGGTATGGAAATAGAAGACTTAACAGTATTCCCTGAAAACTCCCTTCTGTCTGATCATTTCTTAATAACATTTACATTTACTCTGATGGACTACCCAGCAGTGGGGAATAAGTTTCATTACACTAGAGGTCTTTCAGAAAGCGCTGTAACTAGGTTTAAGGATATGATTCCTTCTTTATGTTCTCTAATGCCATATACCAACACAGTGCAGAGTAGCTACCTAAACTCTGTAAGTGAGATAGAGTATCTCGTCAATAGTTTTACATCCTCATTGAAGACAACTTTGGATGCTGTAGCTCCTCTGAAAAAGAGAGCTTTAAATCAGAAGTGCCTGACTCCGTGGTATAACTCACAAACTCGCAGCTTAAAGCAGATAACCCGTAAGTTGGAGAGGAAATGGCGTCTCACTAATTTAGAAGATCTTCACTTAGCCTGGAAAAAGAGTCTGTTGCTCTATAAAAAAAGCCCTCCGTAAGGCTAGGACATCTTACTACTCATCACTAATTGAAGAAAATAAGAACAACCCCAGGTTTCTTTTCAGCACTGTAGCCAGGCTGACAAAGAGTCAGAGCTCTATTGAGCTGAGTATTCCTTTAACTTTAACTAGTAATGACGTCATGACTTTCTTTGCTAAAAAAATTTTAACTATTAGAGAAAAAAATTACTCATAACCATCCCAAAGACGTATCGTTATCTTTGGCTGCTTTCAGTGATGCCGGTATTTGGTTAGACTCTTTCTCTCCAATTGTTCTGTCTGAGTTATTTTCATTAGTTACTTCATCCAAACCATCAACATGTCTATTAGACCCCATTCCTATCAGGCTGCTCAAGGAAGCCCTACCATTAATTAATGTTTTGATCTTAAATATGATCAATCTATCTTTATTAGTTGGCTATGTACCGCAGGCTTTTAAGGTGGCAGTAATTAAACCATTACTTAAAAAGCCATCACTTGACCCAGCTATCTTAGCTAATTATAGGCCAATCTCCAACCTTCCTTTTCTCTCAAAAATTCTTGAAAGGGTAGTTGTAAAACAGCTAACTGATCATCTGCAGAGGAATGGTCTATTTGAAGAGTTTCAGTCAGGTTTTAGAATTCATCATAGTATAGAAACAGCATTAGTGAAGGTTACAAATGATCTTCTTATGGCCTCAGACAGTGGACTCATCTCTGTGCTTGTTCTGTTAGACCTCAGTGCTGCTTTTGATACTGTTGACCATAAAATTTTATTACAGAGATTAGATTATGCCATAGGTATTAAAGGCACTGCGCTGCGGTGGTTTGAATCATATTTATCTAATAGATTACAATTTGTTCATGTAAATGGGGAATCTTCTTCACAGACTAAGGTTAATTATGGAGTTCCACAAGGTTCTGTGATAGGACCAATTTTATTCACTTTATGCATGCTTCCCTTAGGCAGTATTATTAGACGGCATTGCTTAAATTTTCATTGTTACGCAGATGATACCCAGCTTTATCTATCCATGAAGCCAGAGGACACACACCAATTAGCTAAACTGCAGGATTGTCTTACAGACATAAAGACATGGATGACCTCTAATTTCCTGCTTTTAAACTCAGATAAAACTGAAGTTATTGTACTTGGCCCCACAAATCTTAGAAACATGGTGTCTAACCAGATCCTTACTCTGGATGGCATTACCCTGACCTCTAGTAATACTGTGCGAAATCTTGGAGTCATTTTTGATCAGGATATGTCTTTCAAAGCGCATATTAAACAAATATGTAGGACTGCTTTTTTGCATTTACGCAATATCTCTAAAATTAGAAAGGTCTTGTCTCAGAGTGATGCTGAAAAACTAATTCATGCATTTATTTCCTCTAGGCTGGACTATTGTAATTCATTATTATCAGGTTGTCCTAAAAGTTCCCTGAAAAGCCTTCAGCTAATTCAAAATGCTGCAGCTAGAGTACTAACGGGGACTAGAAGGAGAGAGCATATCTCACCCATATTGGCCTCTCTTCATTGGCTTCCTGTTAATTCTAGAATAGAATTTAAAATTCTTCTTCTTACTTATAAGGTTTTGAATAATCAGGTCCCATCTTATCTTAGGGACCTCATAGTACCATATCACCCCAATAGAGCGTTTCGCTCTCAGACTGCAGGCTTACTTGTAGTTCCTAGGGTTTGTAAGAGTAGAATGGGAGGCAGAGCCTTCAGCTTTCAGGCTCCTCTCCTGTGGAACCAGCTCCCAATTCAGATCAGGGAGACAGACACCCTCTCTACTTTTAAGATTAGGCTTAAAACTTTCCTTTTTGCTAAAGCTTATAGTTAGGGCTGGATCAGGTGACCCTGAACCATCCCTTAGTTATGCTGCTATAGACTTAGACTGCTGGGGGGTTCCCATGATGCACTGAGTGTTTCTTTCTCTTTTTGCTCTGTATGCACCACTCTGCATTTAATCATTAGTGATTGCTCTCTGCTCCCCTCCACAGCATGTCTTTTTCCTGGTTCTCTCCCTCAGCCCCAACCAGTCCCAGCAGAAGACTGCCCCTCCCTGAGCCTGGTTCTGCTGGAGGTTTCTTCCTGTTAAAAGGGAGTTTTTCCTTCCCACTGTCGCCAAGTGCTTGCTCACAGGGGGTCGTTTTGACTGTTGGGGTTTTTACGTAATTATTGTATGGCATTGCCTTACAATATAAAGCTCCTTGGGGCAACTGTTTGTTGTGATTTGGCGCTATATAAATAAAATTGATTGATTGATTGATTGATTGATTGATTGATTGATTGATTGATTGATTGATTGATTGATTGATTGATTGCCTCCAGGAGGTATTGCATGTCACAAATCCAGTCCTCTATAAATATCTTACTATCAGCATTACCAGAGAAGACTTGGACATTCTTCACCTGGTGAGTCTGCAGGAAACCGCCATAAGCTGTTGGTGGGAAGGTCAGGGTAGCTGTGGCTCTGACAGGGGTATTTACTGGTGCATACATGTGCTGGGTGGAAGATGAAGGCAAGAGAGTGGTTTGGGGGACCGTATCAGGATACATGCTGAATGGAGGGAGTGAAATATGGGGCTGTACATGCACTGGGACTTGAGTGTGGGAAGAAGATTCATACTCAAACGCTGCATGGGTAGCATTCAGAGAGGTGGGTGCAGCTGCTGTGGGGCCCCATGCACTGATGGGAGATGAGTGCAGGGGGACCTGAGAATAGTGGGCAGCGGCTTGTGACATGTGTACCTGGGGGATTTGTCCATGCTCTGTGCCTTGGGGGGTCTGCTCAGCTGTAGAGGAGTTCCTCGTAATGTTCATTGTGTGTGGTGTCGCAACACTTGACCTGTGGGTTTGGGGCGCAGATAAGGGATCAGCATAGCCAGTGGCAACCTGGGGGCCAGTCTGATAAATGTGTGTTGGGTAAGGGGAGACAGCGGACTTATTCATGGTGGGATGCTGTATGACTTGTGTCTCTTGGAAGTTGGAATGTCGGAAAATTTGAGGTGGCAGAGGTGATGGCAGTCTGCACAGCTGGTTGAAACACTGGGGGAGCTGCACTGGGGGTTACGGGGGCTGGTGATATGGACTTTTGAGCTGAAGCTGCATGAGGATCAGTGTAGGAAGACAGCACTGGGGGTGATGGGGTGAGCTGTGCGCCCAGTCCTGAGTCTGTTGGCTGCTGGACTGGAGTGCAGTACTGCAGCTGTGGAAAAGGGGGTCCGGAGAGCTGAGTGGTTAGCTTTGACCTCACAGATGGCTGGTAGTTGCTGGTGCCAGCTCCCTCACTGGAGAGGTGAGTATGAGTCATTCTTGGAGAATCATAGCTGTGACTTGTTACAGGCACGGGGGGAGGTGAGGGATCTGCGGTTGCTGCCAAAGGATCCTGCTTCAGTGGAGAGTCTGGGTACTCATCATCTTTAGTGTTCTTTGGCACAGATTTATCAGCAGAATAAAATGTAAGTGTGTAAATTGCTTGTTATGTTCTTTGTCATGCGTGAGTAAGGCTATGTTTGGATGTAGTCACCAAAATAAAACCTGTGGCATAATTATAACTTGATACCCCCCCCCCCCCAAAAAAAAACAAAAAACAAAACATGCATTAAACTTAAAATTAACTCAGAATGTCCTCACAAAATTCTGTTAGACACAGAGAGTACAAATGAAATAAACCATCAACACTTGCTCTTATCCCAATGGAAATGTTTTACACTACACTCATTTACCATACACATAGTTTTAAATTTTATTTATTTATTTATTTATTTTAGATCATCATCAACAGACCACAAATGAACAACACAGCACAATACTTTGCACTTCAACTTTCAAAGGATAAGTTGGAGAGGATGAGTATCCTGGCAATGTATCTTCACACCAATAACTCAGTTCAATATGGCGGCGTAGTGGGGGTTGCTGCGGGTGCAATGCGGAGGGACGAGCCAGACACTCAATCGTGGCTTTAACATTTAACTGCACAATCGATGAGGTCACTGATAACTCCACTCCTTTCAAGTAACAAAAAAACATTCAAAGAAACAAACAAAATCAGCATATGTTGTATAAAACAACTCTATTACATTTACATAATACAGTCGCCAATCAAATGCTGTCTTTCCCACCGACTCATTAACCAAAACCGGGAAGCTAAAGTGCATACAGCTAAAACTGGCCACCTTCACAGGCGAAATAAGCATAAAAACACATAAACTTCAGTTATACATCCCCAAACTTCTTCAGACATGAAGGCTTTGTTGATCCGGGACATCGTCTGACTTACACAAAAATGGCAGGAGACGTGGACATCAGTACTTTTTCGGCACATTCCACTGTTACAGGAGTTTTTCTCATGGAAAGAAAAGCGGACGGATGCGCCACCGTGCCACTCATGGCGCGGCACAAAACCACCTCCGTGTTGGTCTCACAGGACGGCTTTCAGATGGCTTTCAGACGGCTGTCGGTGGGTTTTCAGTCGTGTGACTAACCGAGAAATGGTGGATGAGCTGGACATGCCAGAACATGTCCTGTGAGGCTTCATCACTGCGTTGCTTTGCGCCATGCGGCACCGCCGTGATGCGGGGAATTCCTCCGCTCCTCTTTCCATGACAAAAACTCCTGTAACAGTGAAATGTGCCGTTCATTTCCAAACTGGACGCTGTGTTTTATCCAGGACGTCGTCTGACTAGCACAGGAATTGCGGAAGACGTGGACATCAGCACTTTTTCGGCACATTGAGACAGACGTGCAGAGGAATTCCGCGTGTCGCGGTGGAGCCGCATGGCGCAAAGCAACGCCGTGATGAAACCTCACAGGACATGTTCTGGCATGTCCAGGCTCATCCACAATTTCTCGGTTAGTCACACAACTGAAAACCCACCGACAGCTGTCTGAAAGCCATCTCAAAGCCGTCCTGTGAGACCAACACGGAGGTGGCTTTGTGCCGCCCCATGAGCGGCACGGTGGCGCATCTGTCCGCTTTTCTTTCCATGAAAAAAACTCCTGTAACAGTGGAATGTGCCAAAAAAGTACTGATGTCCACGTCTCCTGCCATTTTTGTGTAAGTCAGACGACGTCCCGGATCAACAAAGCCTTCACGTTGGAAATGATCTGGTTGATTCAGCCTGTCGATCGGCGCTCGGAGCGCGGCGCGCTCTCAGCAGCTGTGAGCGGTCTTTAAACTGGCTGGAGCACTCCTTAATCTGTGTAATCCCCATAAAATCATCCCTCAAAGCCATTTGAATTTTCCGAATGGTGTCCACCTGGAGGTCTCTCACACTTTCTGGAAAAAATTGATGCAGCAAAGCTCCAAATCGTTCAGACATTTATTCGCAATAAAAATCCGACAAGAGGGGTGGACCAGTGTTCACTCAAAGCCTGCTCACAGGCGAATGACGCAACTGACAGGCGTGAAAAAACTCACGCATGCGCACGAAGGTTCAAACTTGGCTGATGCAATCACACGTGATTCAAATCCATATAGTTTTTGAAAAAAATAAAAAGGTCAGATACTTTTTTTAACAGACCTTGCATATATATATAGAGAGAGAGAGAGAGAGAGAGATGGAGAAATGTGGCAGGGGTGGGATTTGAACCCAGAACCTTCTGCACTGAAACCAAGCGCATTAACCACTTGGCCACCACCCCTGGCTACACAGCATGTCCACACTAAAACCTTAAAAATTAGTGCATTACTTTAAAAGTAAAACATATATCTGATATTTTCACTTTATAAACTTCATACATGACAGAGCCAGAGGAGGCAGAGCCTTCAGCTTTCAGGCTCCTCTCCTGTGGAACCAGCTCCCAATTCAGATCAGGGAGACAGACACCCTCTCTACTTTTAAGATTAAGCTTAAAACTTTCCTTTTTGCTAAAGCTTATAGTTAGGGCTGGATCAGGTGACCCTGAACCATCCCTTAGTTATGCTGCTATAAACATAGACTGCTGGGGGGTTCCCATGATGCACTGAGTGTTTCTTTCTCTTTTTGCTCTGTATGCACCACTCTGCATTTAATCATTAGTGATTGATCTCTGCTCCCCTCCACAGCATGTCTTTTTCCTGGTTCTCTCCCTCAGCCCCAACCAGTCCCAGCAGAAGACTGCCCCTCCCTGAGCCTGGTTCTGCTGGAGGTTTCTTCCTGTTAAAAGGGAGTTTTTCCTTCCCACTGTTGCCAAGTGCTTGCTCACAGGGGGTCGTTTTGACCGTTGGGGTTTTTCTGTAATTATTGTATGGCTTTTGCCTTACAATATAAAGCGCCTTGGGGCAACTGTTTGTTGTGATTTGGTGCTATATAAATAAAATTAATTTGATTTGATTTGATTTGACATGACGTTAATTTAAATAACTTGTCCGAAATTAGTTTGGTTAAAATTTGAACCATACATTAAAAATGTATGCCTCTGAATGACTTGGGTGATATTGCCGTTGGATCAGTATGGGGTTAAAAGAAATGTGGGGTTTTGTTGTGACCATTTCTCCTTTGCCTGCAGAGGATAGAGCAGTTTCTTCTAGAAGCAGCTCTCCTCTTTTTGCAGAGGGTAGAACTACACATCTGCTACGAAACATTTAACAGGTAGGTGCTCAACTGATTTTAAATTTTATAAGAGTTTGTAGCTGTTCAGCTTTGTTTACCACGTTAACGGTCTAAAAATTATCAGACAAAAATTTATCGGAAGATAATTAGTCCGATAATGGTTTTCAGAGTTATCTGAAAAGATAATCCGATAATGAAAACATTATCTTCGATAATTATCGGTTATTGGATTATCGGAACTGTGCCCACCACTGCCTAGGACAGCTTACCCCCCACCCCATCATGGACAGATGTTCTGTCATATTTCAGGTTGTCAATCAGGTCCATATATTTGTTGAGTATATTTGGAAGGAGGATTTAAAGATACTTCAGAATAAGAAATATTACTATTGTAGATAGCTATAGATACATACAGAAAGAATACCAATATCGTTCACCATTAATCAAACTGTGTGTTACAGTTTGAGAACCGGGTTTGGATGGTTGACCCAACTGCAGGAGCAGTAAGGCAGACAAAGAGTTTATTAAACAAAGAACTGCGCAGTGGAGGGACAAAAGGAGGATGGACCATGAGGACTTGACAGACGGGACAGACAGGGACACGAAACAGGGAATGGAACCAGGGAAGCGAGCCTGCAGAGCTGCTGGGACTGTGGGGGAGAATGAGAGGGCAGGTGAGATAGTGAAGGTACATTTGGGCACACATCTGGAAATGAAAATAAGTCTAAACTAAAGTGAATAGTTCATTCTGAGGTTCAGTTCAGAAGTAAAGTCTCAGTTCATTCCAGATTGGAGTTTAGATCAAAGTTGCAGTTCTTTCAGGAGTCCAGTTCAGATCAAACTTCGGGGTCACAGTCTTTGTTCATTCAGGATTTTACGAGGGTAGGCTGAAAAGTTCTAAGGCTGACTATGATGCAGTTGTTGAATTGAACAAATTCAGGGTTATTTTTCTACATAGTCTCCCTGTAACTCCACACACTTCTTCCAGCGGTGCTTGAGTGCTTCGATTTCCTTGGCATAGAAGCTTTCATCTTGAGAGTCAAAATAGTCCTCAACGGCAGCCATCACCTCATCATTGCTCCGATAGCGCTTCCTAGCCAAGTTTTTTTTTCAGGTTTGGGAACAGATGAAAGTCCGAGGGTGCCAAGTCAGGGGAGTATGGTGGGTGATCTACCAGTTCGAATCCACACTCATGGATAGTGGCCATGGCCACTGTTGACTTGTGAGCTGGGGCATTGTCTTGATGGAACAGCACCCCTTTCATCAGCTTTCCTGGTCGCTTCTTTTTGATAGCCCCGCGTAACTGTCTCAGTAGGTTAGAATAGTACTGTCCATTTATGGTTTGTCCCTTTTCAAGATAGTCCACAAACACAATGCCCTTGGCATCCCAGAAAACTGAAACCATGACCTTCCCCGCAGACGAAACGACCTTGGCCTTCTTTGGAGGTGGTGACCTTGGGTGTTTCCACTGCATTGATTGTTTTTTGTCTCTGGTTCAAAGTGGTGAACCCAACACTCATCCTGGGTAAGAAAATGTTCCATGTAATTGGCTGGATCCTCTTCAAATTGCACCAAGTTTGCCTTTGACATGACTAGCCTGGTGTATTTCTGATCAGGCGTCAGAAGACGTGGCACCCACTGAGCTGACACCTTTGACATTCCAAGTTCTTCATGCAGAATGTGTTTAATTCTCTTACGGGATATTCCCACAGCATCTGCTAGCTGATTAATCACCGATCGTCTGTCGTCCATCACCATTTCATGAACAAGGTCAATGTTTTTCTGGGTTGTGGCTGTTGCAGGCTGCCCAGACCTTGGGTCGTCTTCAAGGCTCTCTCTGCCCCTCTTAAATTCAGCTGCCCACTTCTGCACTGTAGATATGGAGGGAGCTTCATCCCCTAATGTAGCAACCATATCTGCATGAATGTCCTTGGGCTTTAACCCCTTCTTATGCAGGTACTTAATCACACCGCGATGCCAGATTTTGTCCATTTTTGCCGTTTCCATCTACCACGAACTTTCAAACTTGGCTATGAACCACAAACTACCTCACAACCTGGAAGAAAAAACACAGTTACCTCACAACCTGGAAGAAAAAACACAGTTAGTCATCAGAAGAGTTGAACTTAATGCATGCCAAGTTTTATTGAAATGGCATTTCTCCTTCTTGGTGAGCCTTAGAACTTTTCAACCTACCCTTGTTGTTCTACATGACACACCCTAAAGTGTGGCAGACCTACAGAGTCAGGTGACAGCTCCAAGTTCTAGGCTTAGATGCAAGCAGCAATTTAGGAGCTCACATTCTCTGGGAAACTGCACTCAGAGAACCACAGTTACATTAACTCAGAATCACTACGCAGCGCGGAGATGAACGGACTCAGATAATTAACAGTGTCAGTGAAGCGCTGCGTGTGATTACACACCAGACAGAATAACAGAATATGTATGTCAATGTTAGAGCGAGAGACAAAAAAGCGTGACGTGGAAAACCCTGTATGATCCACTTTACATAACTGAAGTCATGTATTCACAGCAGGAGCTCACACTGCAGGAAAACACACGATTGATAACGTCATCATTAGAAACTTGGAGTAACACGGCAGGAAAAACATGACATGTAACACACTGAGCCTGGAAAATCCTGAGAGGAAAAAACACGGCGGGTCACAGCAGCTGCATGATGTGGTTACACATCATGCAGCTGCTGTGAAGAAAAAACTGTGTTCCCGCGTTGTGTTGTCGTCCCGCATTGTGCACGCCTGCCCATTGGCATGATGTTTCGTGGTTCAATCATACGAGCTGTTTCGCCATGAGTCGCCCTGAGTTGTACTTTATTCGTACTATGTGCGAAGGGGCCCTTAACACTGCCAAGTTTATAGTGGGATGAATTTGGCAATATATAGTACAGAATTCTTGATAAAATAATAAGCAAATCTCTACAACTTGTTATAAATTAATTAAAAATATAACAGCCAAGATGATGGGTTACATAAGTAATGGGACACTTGGGTATAATACCTGTAAATAATCAGTTTTATTGCCAGTTTCCTCCAGAGAAGTCTGGGGATGGATACATGAACATTTCCAAGTCACTGAATAGGTCTTGAAATTTATTTCCATCAGTTATGAAGAAATACAAACAGTGTGACACTCTGTGGTAAATCTGTGTGGCGTAGACAGTTCTCAAAAACTGAGTGACTGTGCAAGAAGAAGAGTGAGGAAAGCCACCAAGATACCCAGACAACCCAGAAGAAGATACAGGTTCTGTGGCTGTGATTAGAGAAATTGTGCACAGTGCAGGTTTTACATTTTGTATCTCTAGTTATACAGCTTCATGATGAAGAGGTACAGAGGAGGATTTTATTTCACCAAAACATCAAATGTATGTTGGCATATCAGATGTACCTTTTGGCAAATTGTAGCTGAACTTTCAGGTCTTCTTATTAAGAAGAGCCTCCTCTACACTATTTCATCAGGAAGTCCTGTGCAGTCCAACAGGACAGTGCAATTGAAAATCTGTATAATATAGGATTAGAGCAAAGGATTATATATATATATTAGGGTGCATCAAATTTGAATGGGAAATTTTAATTTCAAAATATCAGTTTGGCTGGCATTGCATTTTTTTTCCATTTAACATAAAAATGACTTTTGCAAAGTTGTGAGGAATTCCATTGAGACTTAGGGGTGCCACCTAACACATTAACTTTTGTGAAATTGCGAAAAATGTGCAATTTCTAGTTTAACTGCCAATAGGTTGACCTGGAAATGTTGAATATAGTGAACGTTTATACAATAACATGTTCTGTAGGGTTATCAAAGTAAAAGTTGTTTGTTTGCCCTTTGAGCAACTTGGGCATTTCTCAGAATTCAACTTTCAAGATTCTCTATTCATTTGTCCTCAAATCAAATTCAAATTTATTAATTTATATAGCGCCAAATCACGACTAGTCGCCTCAAGGTGCTTCACAAACATCATTAAAACCTTCTGCTTCATGTCAGAAGTCTGTCAGCAGCATTTTGAACAAGTTGAAGACCCCTGATGCTGGACTGCGGTAAACCAGAAAACAAAGCATTACAATAATCCAATCTGGAAGAAATAAAAGCAAGAAACTTGGGGGGAACGGGGACCTGCCACAGCTAAAAACCGCGCAGCCCCCGCAAGGGAAAGGGGTGGTGTGAGCGGTGGCTGGGATGGGGTGTGTGATGGGGGGGCAGGAACGGAGGTGAAGAGAAAAATGGGGCATGCTTCAGTCTTTGTCCATGTGTAAGTCTGTCAGTTTATTGTCTTTGTGGGTTGAGATAAGAAAGGAGCTGAATAATCTCACCAAGGCCTGAATAAATTCCTCTGGAGGAAAACAGTCAGGCAATTTGTCCTTCAGGCTTGATAAGCCTTGAGTGTTGTGGTTGAGCAGTGAAAAACACTTTTAACAATTCTACTTGAACAACCAAATCCCAATTATGAAGTAAGAATATTCACCGGCCTCCGAAACCTTCAACTTCAACTGCAAGGCACGCATCTGCTCCAAGATGTCATCCAATTTGCGTCTGAGTTCAAGAGTCATCGCAGTCTGAGAATACACTGCCTTGCCAACCTCGTTAATCATGACAGACAAACGAGGGGCCGTGGTTCTTGATGCTGCCGTCTTGCCAATTTTCTGGTAGATCAGGGCAACACATAAGCCAAAAAGTACCAGACCTGCTACCATAAGACCAAAAATGAATAAATCCTCGATGTCCTCAATGAAGAAAGGCGCCAAGCATGCCACACGACAAGAACTCCAGGAGTCGAGAACATAGCCCGCAGGATACGTTCCATCTGGGCAGGGAGGATCCCCCAGTCCTGACCTTCTTGTAGAAAAAATGGTGTCAATAGCGTTCAGAGACCAGATGATCAATTCCATGGTAAATCCAATAGTAGTCCAATAGATCCAGTATCCAATATAATTTGAGGAATTCACAGTCTGGTGAAGTAGGGACTTGAAGGTTAAAGCAGAAAGCAGAGATAAGGGAGAGTGGAGGAGATGCGACCGCCCTCGTCGGAGTCCCAAGCTTTTGATTATCAAATGAGCAAATATTTGCACAAAAACAATAAATTTTATCAGTTTGAACATTAAATATCGTGTCTTTGTGGTGCATTCAATTGAATATAGATTGAAGAGGATTTGCAAATCGTGTTCTGTTTTTATTTACATTTTACGCAACGTCACAACTTCATTGGAATTGGGGTTGTAGAATAGAATAGAATACAGTCTTTATTGTCATTGCACATATATATATACAATAAAACTTGTCCTCTGCATTTAACCATCCTAATTACAGTTAGACACAATCCAACCACTAGGAGCAGTAAGCAGCCACAGTCCAGTGCCCGGGGACCAACTCCAGATGTACACGCTGCCTTGGTCAGGGGCAGAGAAAGGAGCAGACCCTAAATAAGCATGTTTTTTACTGTGGGAGGAAACCGGAGGAAACCCACAAAGACACGTGCAGAACATGCAAACTCCACACAGAAAGGCCGGGAATCAATCCCATGACCTTCTTGCTGTGAGGCATCAGTGCTAACCACTAATCCATTGTGCCACCCATATGGCGGCATGGTGGTTTAGTGGTTAGCACTGATGGCACGGCACATGGCAATGTGTTGCACAGGATATAGAACATGTACTGAATAGGTATCGTGCACATGGTGACTGATACAGATGATTCTGTGTTGTCATGATCGACCGAGTGCTAAATCTGTCATGTATGTTCAAATTAGTGCTGTCAAAGGATACGTTGGCGTTCAGAAGAAAAAATATTGATTCATTTGCTGGTTGAAAGCAGCAGATTAATAATGCAGATGGTTAAAGACGCCATCACACATAACACGACTCAGCAGGAATGAGGCCGAATCAGGCTAACTTTTTTTAGCAGATTAGCTTTTAAGCTAACTTCAAAAAACAACAGTGGACCAATTAGCTTACACAAAATTTTGTTCCGCTAATTTAGTCCACTAATGTTTTAATAGTTAGTAATGATGAAAAACATTTTTAAACCCTAAAATCATACATATTGTTTCCTGTCTGCTATGTATTTTGCAGCAGTCAGGCAGCTGAGAGGAGCTGAGCTCAATGGTACCCCAGCAGAAGGGACCTGGCTGCCAGGCTGCAAAAAAAAAAAAAAAAAAACAGTGGTAGTGTTCTATGCATTTTGACCCATCTACTGGATGGTAGTGTGAATGGCACCAAGTTATATCACACGGTTGTTGAGTTGAATCACAACTTAACAAACAGAATTTTCAGTTTTGCAAATGCCTTTTTTCCACAAATGAAAAAATTACATATTTTGCAAATACACATTTTTTGTAAAAACCAACACGTGCTCCAGTCACTTATGTGCTGGTTTTTACATCAACCAATCAGTGATGAGGGGAGGCTCAGTTTACCCACAACGCCTTTTGGCATCTGTGTGTGTTAATGTTCAAAACATTCAGAATTAGTGCATTTATTTTAAAATTAAAAGATATATGTTATGCTTTCACTTTGTAAAAATGTCAGAGATGACATTAATGTAGTTATTCTATCCGGATTAATTTGATTTATAAATCAAAACAATAAGTCAAACCTGCTTTCCTTTTCATGACTTCACATACAGAGGTCCACCTCATGGCTGGACCTCTGCTGTGAATGTAAATGACTCTTCCTTACATCTGTGAGCAGGGCGCACAACGACAGAAGCACTGACTCATTGGTTGTGTTGGGTTTGTGATCGTCTTTGATTCTAATCAGGAGTGAAAACAGAAAGAATGATGACAAAGGTCAAATTCAGTTTGTACAGGAGTCAAAAGTTAAAGTTGCTCCCATTTTGGTAAAAAAAAAAAAAAAAAAAATCCTACAAATTATTGATTGAGCAAATAAGATCAATAAATGGAAATATAAATAAATAAATAAATAAATAATATAAATAACGAATGCTTATGAGTTCAATGGTACAAACATTGGCTTTGCCTCGTTGAATGGTATGTACACACACGTAACAAATCCACTGTGCTGTCTGGAGGCTGTTAGCAGGAAGAAAAAGAAAAGCTGGACTCATTTCTGATGTGATTTTTTGTCGCTGCACTGAGGACGTACACACTTTTTTTTTTTTGGTAGTACACGCACGAACAAGCGCCGACCAGGTTGCATGTGTATGTGCGTGCACGGGGGATAACGACTCTCCTGAGACATAATTTGATTGAACTAACTGACGCTGCTTGTAAGACACACACACACACATATAATCCACTCCGCTGTAAGCCGTCTGGATGCATGAAGACCTGTTCACATGAAACGCTGACGTGATTTTTGGCTGGACTGAGGAACTACACAAAGTCTTTTTTTAATTAAAGTCCAAAGTCAGTGCACAGCATTACTGGACTACACGTTACAATTTGGACTTTAGCAGCAGTGGAACACCAAAATGTAAGTCCGTTCTCTGTTGTTTATAAATTAATAAAATATAAAATGACAAGGATCTATTTTAGCCGTTATATAAAACAAATAAATAATTAATGTTTTTACATTCTTTCTTTCGTTGAATGGTTTGTTCCACCTTTCACCTCATGAAATATTCATACCATTGAACTCATAAACATTCATTATTTGTATACCAGACAGCACAGTGGATTTGTTTTGTGTGTGCGTGCGTGCTCGTGCATGTTGTGTGTGTGTGTGTGGCCACGCGTGTGCGTATGTGAGCATGTGTGGGCGCACGCACATCGCGCATGTACTAGCACATGTGTGCACATGCACGTGCACGAGGACATGCGTACATGCGCAATCATGTGTGCACACACGTGCATGTGTGATTCCATGTACGCGCGTGCACGAGGATGTGCACGTGCGTGTGTGTGCGTGCAGACTGCAATGGTACCAAACGTATGGAACCAAATTTACACTCTAAATGGAACCAAGCCGCACTCTAAATGGAACGCAACACAAATGGGATTAATTAATCCATGACATGTGACATACAAAGCACCAATCAAATGACAAGGATCCCCTCAGCCGTTATATAATTTTGACTGTGTTGAATGTTTGGTCTCCAAAGTAAAGGTCAAACAAAGTCAACGTCCACTGGATTCTATGACATGTGACATATGTTACCCTGTCATGTGATAACTAAGCATGACAGATGGTTCTGCTGGAGGACAGGAGTGTAAATGGGCCGGTAATTTGAGCATCTCACCTGTACTCCCACTAATGCACACTCTTTTGAGGTGCAGAAGCTTCTTCACCTCAAAAGGAGGCAGCTGAGGTGGTTTGGGCATCTGGTGAAGATCTCCCTAGGGGGGTCTTCCAGGCACGCCCAACCGGGAGGAGCCCCAGGGAAGACCCAGGACATGCTGGAGGAAGTATATTTCCCAGCTTTCTTGGGAACACCTCGGGATCCTCCAGATGATAGTGAAGTGTCAGCTAAGCTGCTTGGTCTGTAGCCACTGTGGCCCGGACAAACGGCACAAAAAAGAAAGAATTATAGCATTTCTTCTACTTATTTGGTAAAAAAAATACCAACACACATTGTACTCATCTTGTCCTCTTTTTAAAATTCCTTTTGCTTTGCACGCTGCTGGCTAAAGTCTTTGCAGCCAGTGGCTCTTTCTCATGCTTATTTTGGGACTGGGCACAGTGCTGGGTTTGTTTTCTTGCTCAGGATATAGTTGGAAACAAATCTGATGATCTTAGTTTAATTTGAAAAACCTGCTCGAGCACTTGAGCCATGATTTCCAGGATATGTTCCTTTCACAAATCCATGTATCAGTCCATAAGTCTGATAATCCTTTTGTCTGTACAGACTGGTGAAGTATGTCACAACCTACAAAAACCATGACCCGTTCCTGGCTCCCTGTCTACCCAGCAATCCCTGGCAAACCGACAACCATACATACTGGACTCTCAACATGAGAAGGTAGACCTCCATGTGCATATGTGTTACATTGGTTTTCAGACTGAGAATGCTTTATTTTAAGCTCAAGACACTTCACACAAGTAAAGTCTAACCTTAACAACCCCTAGAGCAAGCACACAGGTGACAGTGGCAAGGAAAAACTCCCTCTGATGATTTGAGGAAGAAACCTCAAGCAGACCAAACTCAAAGGGGCCACCCTCTGCTTGGGCCATGATACCAACACACTTGACAATACAAACATACAGGAAATTTTGGGCGTCCATGCTGGTGTAGGGGAATTGCGGGGGGGTCCACAGATCCCATCAATTTCAGATGAAACCACCCACTCCCATCTCTGGATGGAGCTGCACCTCAGACAGAGCGAAAAAAAAACAGAATCAACCATCAGAAAGACAACAAATACAGTATAATTTGTCATTAAGCAACAAGAAAAAAGAAGAAATACTAAGGTGATCGTCGGCCGCTAGCCCTAAGCTTCACTAAAACACCCAGACTTTAGATAAAGTTGAGGCCACAGCCTGCTCTGTTTACTAATAAAATTAATTTAAAAGAGTAAAAAGCATAGAACTATACTATGCCAGTATGCTAGCCATATGAAAGGGAAAATAAGTGCGTCTTAAGTCTGGACTTGAAAATCTCCACAGAATCTGACTGTTTTATTGACGTAGGGAGATCATTCCACAGAACAGGGGCATGATACACAGTAAAATCACCAGTGTTAAATTAATACAATTAAATTAACACTGACAGTGAGAATATGGTCCCAGAGTAGGACCATATGATCACTGTCAGTGTTAATTTAGCACGGTCAGTGTTAGCTTTACACTGGTGATTCTACTGTGTAAGAGAAACCTCTGTGACCCGCAGACTTTTTATTCACCCTAGGGACACAAAGTAGTCCTGCACCCTGAGAATGCAAAGCCTGGGCCGGTACGTAAGGTTTAATTAGGTCACCTAAGTAGTGAGGTGCCAGTCCATGAATAATTTTATAGGTTAATAGCAGAACCTTAAAATCTGATCTCACTGGGACAGGAAGCCAGTGAAGAGACACCAAAATGAATGTAATGTGGTCAGACTTTCTGCTTAGTCTGGCAGCAGCATTTTGAACCAGTTGGAGAGCCCTAATGCTAGACTACGGGAAACCAGAAAATAGAACATTGCAGTAGTTCAATCAAGAAGGAAAAAAAAAAAAAACGCATGAATCAGGGTCTCAGCATCAGGCATAGACAGGATGGGACGAATCTTCACTATATTTCACAGGTGGAAGAAAGCAGTCCTCATAATATCTGTAATGTACAGCTCAAAAGACAATGTAGGATCAAAAATTGCCCCAAGGTTCCTCACTTTGTCAGTGTGATGTATGACACACGAGCCTAGGCTAAGCATTAGCTGGTCAAATTCATGCCAATGTCTCACTGGACCAAGAACCATCATTTCAGTCTTGTCAGAGTTTAAAAGTAGGACATTGAAAAGCTGCACATCCAGCTTTTCACTGATGCAAGGCAATCCTTTAAGGATTTTATGTGGATGAGATTACCAGCAGTTATCGGCATGTATAACTGAGTATCAGCATAGCAGCGAAAGGTAATCCCAAAATGGCACAGTATGTGCCCAAGGGGTGCTATATAAAGGGAGAAAAGCAGGGGGCCTAAGACGGAACTTTGTGGAACCCCGAATTTCATGTCACTAAGGTTAGAGGTAGTTTTACTATACAAAACGCAGTGAGGTCGACTGGTCAAGTATGACATCAACCATGCAAGGGCACTCCCAGCCGCAGTGGTGTCCGAATCCATTGCAAATAGAAGATTATTCACTACTTTAGTGAGAGCCGTCTCTGTGGAATGATATTTTCTAAAAGCAGACTGCAGTGGCTCAAAGAGATTATTCTCAGTAAGATAGTCCACGAGCTGCCGTGACACCACTTTTCCCAGAATTTTAGAGCAAAATCACTGCAGATTTGAAACATTTAGGAACAGATCCAGAAGTTTATGAGAGACTAATAATTTCAAGCACAGTCGGCCCAAGAGTGGGCCACAGGTCCTTAAACAGTTTTGTTGGCATAGGATCAAATAAACAGGTTGTGCTTTTTGTAGACTAGTGAGATACTATCAAACTCTGTAAATCTATGTACAACCCCAATTCCAATGACATTGGGACGCTGTGTAAAATGTAAATAAAAACAGAATACAATGATTTTCAAATCCTCTTCAACCTATATTCAATTGAATACACCACAAAGACAAGATATTTAATGTTCAAACTGATAAACTTTATTGTTTTCGTGCAAACATTTCCTCATTTTGAAATGGATGCCTGCAGCATGTTTCAAAAAGCTGGGACAGTGGTATGTTTACCACTGTGTTACATCACCTTTCCTTCTAACAACACTCAATGAGCATTTGGGAACTGAGGACACTAATGGTGAGTGTCATGATTGGGTATAAAAGGAGCATCTCCAAAAGGCTCAGCTGTTCACAAGCAAAGATGGGGCGAGGATCACCACTTTGTGAACAACTGCATGAAAAAAAATAGTCCAACAGTTTAAGAACAATGTTTCTCAATGTTTAATTGCAAGGAATTTAGGGATTCCATCATCTACAGTCCATAATATAGTCAGACGATTCAGAGAATCTGGAGAACTTTCTACAAGTAAGCGGCAAGGCCGAAAATCAACACTGAATGTCTGTTGACATTCGATCCCTCAGCCGGCACTGCATTAAAAACCGACATCATTGTGTAAAGGATCTTACCGCGTGGGCTCAGGAACACTTCAGAAAACCATTGTCAGTTAACACAGTTTGTCGCTACATCTACATGTGCAAGTTAAAACTCTACTATGCAAAGCGAAAGCCAAACATCAACATCCAGTTTTTGGAAATCATGGACGTTGTGTCCTCCAGACAAAAGAGGAAAAAGATCATCCAGATTATTGCCAGCGCAAAGTTCAAAAGCCGGCATCTGTGATGGTATGGGGGTGTGTTAGTGCCCATGGCATGGGCAACTTACACATCTGTGATGGCACCATCAATGCTGAAAGGTACATCCAGGTTTTGGAGCAACACATGCCGCCATCCAAGCAACGTCTTTTTCAGGGACGTCCCTGCTTATTTCAGCAAGATAATTAAGCCACATTTTGCACGTGTTACAACAGCGTGGCTTCGTAGTAAAAGAGTGTGGGTACTAGACTGGCCTGCCTGCAGTCCAGACCTGTCACCCATTGAAAATGTGTGGCACATTATGAAGCCCAAAATACGACAACGGAGACCCCGGACTGTTGAACAATTGAAGTCGTACATCAAGCAAGAATGGTAAAGAATTCCACCTACAAAGCTTCAACAATTAGTGTCCTCAGTTCCCAAACGCTTATTGAGTGTTGTTAGAAGGAAAGGTGATGTAACACAGTGGTAAACATACCACTGTCCCAGCTTTTTTGAAACGTGTTGCAGGCATCCATTTCAAAATGAGCAAATATTTGCACAAAAACAATAAAGTTTATCAGTCTGAACATTAAATATCTTGTCTTCGTGGTGGATTCAATTGAATACAGGTTGAAGAGGATTTGTAAATCATTGTATTCTGTTTTTATTTACATTTTACACAACATCCCAACTTCACTGGAATTGGGGTTGGGGTAATTAGTTGGGTCATCTGGGGCACTTCCGTGACCCTGGAGAGCGAAGGTTCGTTTCTCTGTGTTTTTGTCTTCTTTGATGAAAATAAATGAAAATAAAATTGGGTGACCCTCTCAAAAGTGTGGCGGAAGTCATGGGGGGCCAAAATCCTAAATGGCCACCATGAAAATATTCAATGTACAGGAAACCTTTTACTGGTGCATTTTAGACCCTATAAATGTATTACCAATAGATATGTGATACCAAAATGTCAGATAAGCCATTCAAAAAAGCTCTGTGACGTCATAATGACGTCAAATGACGTTATTTTCAAAATGGCCACCGTATAGATATGCAATGTACAGGAATTTTTTTTCCTGGTGCATTTTAGAGCCCACAAATGTATTACCAACATATACAACCCCTGGCAATAATTATGGAATCACCGGCCTCGGAGGATGTTCATTCAGTTGTTTAATTTTGTAGAAAAAAAAGCAGATCACAGACATGACACAAAACTAAAGTCATTTCAAATGGAAACTTTCTGGCTTTAAGAAACACTATAAGAAATCAGGAAAAAAATTGTGGCAGTCAGTAACGGTTACTTTTTTAGACCAAGCAGAGGGAAAAAATATGGAATCACTCAATTCTGAGGAATAAATTATGGAATCACCCTGTAAATTTTCATCCCCAAAACTAACAGCTGCATCAAATCAGATCTGCTTGTTAGTCTGCATCTAAAAAGGAGTGATCACACCTTGGAAAGCTGTTGCACCAAGTGAACTGACATGAATCATGGCTCCAACACGAGAGATGTCAATTGAAACAAAGGAGAGGATTATCAAACTCTTAAAAGAGGGTAAATCATCACGCAATGTTGCAAAAGATGTTGGTTGTTCACAGTCAGCTGTGTCTAAACTCTGGACCAAATACAAACAACATGGGAAGGTTGTTAAAGGCAAACATACTGGTAGACCAAGGAAGACATCAAAGCATCAAGACAGAAAACTTAAAGCAATATGGCTCAAAAATCAAAAATGCACAACAAAACAAATGAGGAACGAATGGGAGGAAACTGGAGTCAACGTCTGTGACCGAACTGTAAGAAACCGCCTAAAGGAAATGGGATTTACATACAGAAAAGCTAAACGAAAGCCATCATTAACACCTAAACAGAAAAAAACAAGGTTACAATGGGCTAAGGAAAAGCAATCGTGGACTGTGGATGACTGGATGAAAGTCATATTCAGCGATGAATCTCGAATCTGCATTGGGCAAGGTGATGATGCTGGAACTTTTGTTTGATGCCGTTCCAATGAGATTTATAAAGATGACTGCCTGAAGAGAACATGTAAATTTCCACAGTCATTGATGATATGGGGCTGCATGTCAGGTAAAGGCAGTGGGGAGATGGCTGTCATTACATCATCAATAAATGCACAAGTTTACGTTGATATTTTGGACACTTTTCTTATCCCATCAATTGAAAGGATGTTTGGGGATGATGAAATCATTTTTCAAGATGATAATGCATCTTGCCATAGAGCAAAAACTGTGAAAACATTCCTTGCAAAAAGACACATAGGGTCAATGTCATGGCCTGCAAATAGTCCGGATCTTAATCCAATTGAAAATCTTTGGTGGAAGTTGAAGAAAATGGTCCATGACAAGGCTCCAACCTGTAAAGCTGATCTGGCAACAGCAATCAGAGAAAGTTGGAGCCAGATTGATGAAGAGTACTGTTTGTCGCTCATTAAGTCCATGACTCAGAGACTGGAAGCTGTTATAAAAGCCAGAGCTGGTGCAACAAAATACTAGTGATGTGTTGGAGCGTTCTTTTGTTTTTCATGATTCCATAATTTTTTTCCTCAGAATTGAGTGATTCCATATTTTTTTCCTCTGCTTGGTCTAAAAAAGTAACCGTTACTGACTGCCACAATTTTTTTCTTGATTTCTTATAGCCAGAAAGTTGCCATTTGAAATGACTTTAGTTTTGTGTCATGTCTGTGATCTGCTTTTTTTCTACAGAATTAAACAACTGAATGAACATCCTCCGAGGCCGGTGATTCCATAATTTTTGCCAGGGGTTGTATAACAGTAATACCATAATGTCAGATAAGCAGCACAATATTGCTCTGTGACGTCATAATCACGTTTAATGACGTCAAATTACGTTTATTTCAATTATTAATGTCCAAAACTACACAATTAAATTTGTATTTTCAGGTCTTTTGGTCATCTGCGCAGCTGTTAATGTTAATGAATTACATTTTTATTTCCAGGTGTTTGGTAGGCTGTCCAAGTAGAGTGAGGAGTGGGGATCATGTTTAATTATGGTGGGCAGAAATTTAGAATCCCCCATCGGAAGTTCCTTTACATTCAGTTTTACATCTTATGCGGTTAGGATTAGGGTTGTGATTTCCATTGGGTCACCCAATTTTATTTTCATTTATTTTCATCAAAGAAGATAAAAACACCAAGAAACGAACCTTCGTTCTTCACGGTCACGGAAGTGCCCCAGATTACCCAACTTATGGCGTTCACATCAATAGCAGGGTGTAGTGGCTGGGTTAAGGCATGCTGGGATATGTTTAACCTAATGTCTTCTATTTTCTTCACAAAGTAATCCAAGAAATCTTGTGCTGTAAAAGGAGAGTGACATACAGGTGGTTGTCCATGAATAAGTGTTGCCACCGTGTGGAACAAGAACTTTGAGTTGTGCTTGTTTTTGTTGATCAAATCAGAGTAATAGCACTAGATACTAAAACACTCTGGGGACAGACAGCAGAGACATGGTTAATGCAGAGACCTCATTAAAGTGCAGCACAAACACCACACATCTTGTGCACATGTCTCTGTGTTGCTCATGCATATTTTTTTTTTGTTTTTCTTCAAGAACAGGATAAGATGGACTCGACCACACGCTTTAGGTGGAAGATGTATTGGGTTACTTAGATTTTTTTAATTCCATATGAAGTGCTGCAGGCTGTTCTGCAGAGGTGTTCAGCTTTCTAGCACTGCTGAGATGAAACTTTTGGGTGAATCGTCACAGATGTGAAAAGATCAGTTTGTGTCATAGTGCATCAATATTGACAGTTACTTCATGTTGTTACAACACATTCATATGCACCCACACACACTCTGGTTTCTGGAGTATTTCACATTGTGTCTAGAACACACCCATGACTAATGAAGGGGAGAAATGCACCCCCACCACCACCACCACCCGGACAGCACAAATGAATCAACCGTTCCCCAAACAGATTTCAGTGGTTGCCTGATGTATCGTACCAGTCCCAGACACTTTCACAGTCAACTGGACTTTTGACTTCCTGTATTTCAGACCAGGTGCTGTGAAGTTCGACCTCATTGTTTTCTTCTTCTTTCTGCACAGAGTTGAAGTTCCTACTAAGATGCGAGTCGAGCGTTGGTCCTTCAGCTTGTTTGAGCTTCTCAGCGATCTGCGTGGACGAGACGACTTCAAGGTCTTTCTCAAGAAGGAGTTTAGTGGTATGTTGTTTAAAAGCACACACACATTTAACTTGAGTCTCTTGCAGATGGTGTGTATTCGGAAATTTTTAGCATTAATCTCTGTTACATGACCTTTTCTGTGACCTGTGGGTAACCATGGCAACTCTTTAGCTAGAAATGGAACGCGGTAAAAACAGTATAAACAGACAGTGTTAAGATTACTGTGAGTACTGCAGCTCTGGTTGGTGAACACCAACAGTGTGCTGAAGATCTCACAAAGACTTGATTGTTGAAAACACAGAAATCAGAATGAATTTCTTCCATGTATTTTCTGTACCCACTTACTCCAAATAATGGTCAGTGGGGGCCTGGAGCCTATCGTGGCAGTCATAGGGCATGAGACGGGGTTCAGCCTGGACAGAATGCCAGTCTGTCACAGGGGACACATACAGACAGACAAATACATTCACACCTATGGGCAATTCAAAGTTTCCAGTCCACCTAACCCGCATGTCTTTGGATGTGGGAGGAAGCTGGAGCCCCCTGCGGGAACCCACACAAACACAGGAAGAATATGCAAACTCCACACAGAAAGGCCACAGGTGGGAATCAATCCCATGACCTTCTTGTTGTGAGGCAACAGTGCTAACCACTAGAATGCCTAAAATGAATTCCATGTCATATTTATTTGGAGATCAACTGCAATCCGGGGCAGAGATTGATCATGTTCTATTGGGAGACACTCGAGACTGATCCACAAAGAAGAGCCCTGCTCCAACGGGTGATGAGGAAGAGTGTAGTATCCCTGCAGCCAGCTCCTCCTGGACGTACTTGCCCATGGCCTGGATTTTGTGTCCTGAGAGTGAATAAAAACATCCCTTGGGTGGAGCTGTCCCCTGGAGGAAGGCAATAGCACAGTCACATGCCCTGTGTGGTGGCAAAGCCGTAGCCCAACTATACTGGAGACCAGAGTTGGAAGATGTTGCTACACAAGTTGATTTGCATTTTGTATATATGCCAAAGTTGCCCACAGCTAGCAGACGGTCCTTTAGGAGGATTGGTGCCACTATGAGTCTGTCTTCTGGGTACCACCCCAGTCAAATGGGTACACATCAAGGCACAACCAACAGTACCTTGCTGTCAAGGTGTTATGCCTTGTGGCCAGACAGTCATCTTTGTGGGCTGAAAGAGTCGGGTTGTGGCCTGTTGGTTTGGGGTAAGTACACCCACAATTCACTGCCCATCTCTTCACTGGTTTATCACTGTTCAGCTGCTCATATGGCTATCAGCATCCACTCTTCCCAAGTTGGAGGATGAAGTGGTGGTACTCTCTGCTCATGCTTTATTGTGCTCTTCACTTAGATACCAGCATTCAGCCAATAGTTACCACTTGGTTGCTCCCAGCTATGACACTGGACAAAGACTTTTGCTTTCAACACGTGACCTGCCTTTGTGGATCTCTTGTCATAAGCTGGCCATTTCATTGGACTGTTTGCTGTGTCAAAGTTTCTTAGACCTTCTGCTGTATGTCCAGTAGCACCCAGTTTGTATTGTGTGCACTTCACATGTCACAATTCAGTGGTTAAGTCTCTTCAAGCGAGTCCTTTGTGTCCTCTAGTTTGTGCCCCAACAGTGAATAGAATGCTGATTTGTACTGTCCAGTACCTTCTGGCTGTGCGGTGTCAGGGTAGAGGGTGCCCGTTTTTGGTTGAGTGATTAGGTTAAGGGCTTGAAGAGTACTCTTGGGGCGAACATACATGGCCCATCTCTTATCCTTGATTAATCTTGATATTCCTCTGATGTCCATTTACAAGCAAAGCTGCTTAAAAACAGGCCAAAATAATTCAGTCTGAGTCACAAACTGTAAGGTTTTTATCAAACCGAATGATACACCTGAAAATGCCAGAGGACGATCCATAAGGAACATGAGTCACCTGGAACGCTTTGAATAAGGATGTCTTTTCATTTAAGGGACTAATTTTGAGAGATTCTACACCATGTTTAGGTTTACTCTGGGAAGTTAGTTTTGCTGTATTGCTTTTCTTGGACTGTGGATTACACACACTCATCTTCAACCGCTTAGTCCAATCAAGGGTCGTGGGGGGGCTGGAGCCTATCCAAGCAGTCATAGAGTGCGAGGCGGGGTACACCCAGGACAGGACGCCAGTCTGTCACAGGGACACAAACAGACAAACAAACACATTCACACCCACTCACAGACCTACAGACAATTTAAAGATTCCAATCCACCTAACCAGCATGTCTTTGGATTTGGGAGGAAACCAGAGCACCCAGAGGAAACCCACGCAAACACGGGGAGAACATGCAAAATCTGCACAGAAAGGCCACATGCGGGAATTGAACCCATGACCTTCTCGCTGTGAGGCAACAGTGCTAACCACTAAGCCACCGTACTGCCCACTAGGATAACTATGAATACATCAATACTTAACAATATATTAACAAATGCTACTGTAGGGAACATAACAGGTGCACTATTCACTATTGACATCAGTGATCATTTGCCAGTTTTTGTAGCTTTCAAATCATCAGTTGATAAAAATGAGCAAAAGGAAACTGCAAATCACAAAAGGAAAATTACTGATGTTACAATTGAGAACCTCAGAAGGGACTTACTACATCAAGATTGGTGTGATATTTATAGTGAGGATATTGACAAATCATATGAATTATATATTTCCATTATTTCCAACTTGTATGACAAACATTGCCTGTTTATGCCAAGAACTGGAAAAATGCAAAAAAAAAAAAAAAAATGCAAAAAAAAAAACAAAACAAAAAAAAACTGATAAACCTTGGGTTACAAAGGGACTCCAGAATGCAGGTAAAAAGAAAAAAAATTGTACAAGCAGTTTATAAAATTCAGAACAAAAGAAGATGAAAGAAAATATAAGACATACAAAAACAAATTAACAAACATTATGCAATCGTGTAAGAAGAAGTATTACTGTGATTTATTGGGAAAAAAAAATAAAACCAACATTAAAGGCACTTGGAAGATTTTAAATGAAATCATTAAAAAGAAAACAATTGTTAAAGATTATTCATCTTATTTTCATACAGATTCTGATAAAATCGTAAAAGAAAATAAAGTTATTGCTGATCATTTGAACAATTATTTTCTTAATGTGGGTAAAAACTTATCAAATTTAATTGTATCCTCAAAAATGTGTTCTTTGGACAACAACAAAACAATTACTACAACTCTGGATTCAATGTATATTAAAGAAACCGATGAAAATTTAATTATTAACATAGTTCATAAGCTAAAAGGGAAAAAAAATCAACTGACAGTGACAACCTTGATATGTTATTGATAAAAATAAATAAATAAATAAATAAATATCAATTGTATTGTTAAACCTGGACTTATATTTGTAATTTGTCATTGATGACTGGGAAATTTTCTTTCAAAATGAAAATACTTAAGGTGATACCACTATTCAAATCTGGTGACAAACATGTCTTTTCAAACTACAGGCCAATCTCATTGTTACTACAGTTTTCAAAAATTCTGGAAAAGATATTTGTAAAGAGGTTGAACGATTTCATAACTGTGATGCCACGGGTAATATATTTTGACAGGGGCTTTTATTTTGACAGTAATTTCTCAGATTGTGGTATGATGTCACTTCCTGTTCCTGGGAATAGTCATTTGGAATGTGTGTTAAAGCATTCCAAGATGTTCATAATTCAGAATTATTAAGTGAAGAAAGCTTGAGATTGAGAAAAGAGTTTTTGTGTGTAGAAGGATGGAAATTGAAAGGTAGTGTAGATACAAATGACTGTGCTAAACTGTTGCAACACCTTGACGATGAAGTCTTAATGGTGATTCTTGTCCTCTTTAATTATATCTGGGATGCTGGAACTTTGCCAAAAGCTTGGAAACAAGCTATTGTGCTCCCAGTTTTAAAGCCAGGAAAGGACCCTTCCTCTCCATTGTCATACAGACCCATAGCACTTACTGCGGTGTTGTGTAAGGTGATGGAGAGAATGGTCACAAACAGACTTGTTTATTATTTAGAAGTTGGTGGTTTCTTTGTTGATTATCAAAATGGCTTTAGAATTGGAAGAAATACTATGGACTCAGTTGCAGTGTTAGACCAAGATATAAGACGAGCTATAATCAATAAGGAAGCAGTAGTTGCAGTGTTTCTTGATATTGAGAAAGCTTATGATAGTATGTGGAGAGAGGGATTGTTGATTAAGTTACATAATGCAGGTATTTGTGGTAGGATGTTCATATGGATCAAAGATTTCTTAAGTGACAGAACTATACAAGTAAGAGTTGAAGGGGAATTTTCTGAAATAGTAAGTATTTTTAATGGTACTCCGCAAGGATCAGTTATTAGTCCAGTTTTATTCAATGTTATGATTAATGACATTTTTTCTGATATCAATGTAGGATTCGGGAGGTCTTTGTTTGCTGATGATGGCGCCATCTGGAGGAGGGGTAGAAACATTGCGTTTTTAATGAAACAAACTCAAATTCCCTTAAACCAAATAGTGCAGTGGGCAAATAAATGGGGCTTTAAGATTTCTATATCAAAAAGTAGTTATATGATTTTTGGACTTTAGAGAGGGTGAAAGTTTTTACATTTTTAGGTATGTGGATGGATGAAAAACTAACGTGGTGTACACATATAGAAAAAACTGTTGTGAAATGTGAAAAGATTAATAATGTACTTTGTAGTCTGTCTGGTAGTGATTGGGGGGCAGAAAGGTCAACGTTGCACATGATTTATAGAGCAGTGATAAGGTCATCACTGGATTATGGTTGTTTTGTTTTTGGTGCTGCGGTTAAATCCAGACTTCTCAAGCTTGATAGGATCCAAGCAAAAGCCCTAAGAATCTGTAGCGGTGCCTTTAGAACTACTCCTATCCCAGCACTGTTAGTCGAAATGGGAGAGACCCCTTTGAGTATTAGGAGAGAGAAGTTGGGTCTTCAGTACTGGGACAGGCTGTCAGGACTTGCGCATAACTCATCCGCGAAGTGTTTATTGGAAGAGAGTTATGAATTTACTAAAAAGAAGGATAAATCTAATTTCCTTTTTGATGTCCGGCAGGTCGCTAAAAGGGCTGTCCAGGGAAATAAGGTGATAGGGTCAGTGTGGTCTCCTATTCCTTTTTGGGTTTTGCCTGTACCAGATGTTCAGTTGGACCTTCTGGGGCTGAATAAGACTGTAGCCAGCAAGCTAGTAAATCAATTTATATCTCAGAATACAGTTAGTATGTGTCACATTTTTACAGATGGGTCTAGGGATCCAAGCTCTGAAAGGGCAGGCTTTGGGGTTTATGTTATGAATAATCAGATAAGGCAGAGTACCCGTGTTACTAATTGCTCTTCTGTATGTTCGACGGAACTGTCAGCCATATGGTGGGCGTTAGAGTGGGTACAAAGTAACAGACCTTCTGAGTGTCGTATTTATTCTGATTCTGCAGCTGCATTGCAAGCTTTGATGGGCGGAGCCTCAGGAGGAGCTCGTCCTGACCTCGTGCTAGAGATTCTGTCTTGCCTCCATCACGTTGAGTCAGCTGGCTGTTGTGTAACCTTCACTTGGATTCCTGGGCACTCTGTCATTTTAGGTAATGAGATCGCAGATTCATTGGCCAAAGAGTCCCTTATGAAGAATAAAGTTGATGTTAATATCCCTTTGGGAAAGGTTGATTGTTATAGTATTTTTAAAGAGTTGAGTGATCAGAAGTGGCAAAAGCAGTGGGAGAGTGAGTCGGTAGGGAGGCACTATTTTATGTGTCAGCCTTCGATTAAAAATAAGAGACTCCTCTTCTCATCCTGTCGTAAGGATCAAGTCAAATTGATTAGATTGAGACTGGGGCATTGTGGGTTGGCAGCATATTTAAAAGTGATTGGAAAACATCCAGATGGGTTGTGTCAGTGTGGTCAGTTGGAAAGTGTTCATCATGTTTTAATGTGCTGTCCTATGTATTCTAGTGATAGGCGGAAATTGTTTAAAGATTTGTCAGACTGTGGATTGACTGTGTTTTCTTTTAGGTCAATTTTTTCTGAGGGCAGTTACTCGCATTTAGTGGACAAAGCTGTGATTAAGTTCCTCCATTCCACCAACCTCTATTTGAGAGTCTAACATAAGATAAAATATTTAACTATTACCTGTGGGGGGCAGCATTATGCTACGCCAGCGTATAGCCTGCCGGAATCTATTAGAAGAAGAAAAAGAATATTCAGCTGGCAGCTGCGCAGGCACGGGCAAATGCTGAAGCAGCTAAGGCTAGAGCAGCCTACAGTAGGAGAGAAAAGGAACTAAAAATTGAGAAAGCTCGCCTTGAAGCTGAATTGGATGCACTCCGTCAAGACAGAGACGCAGAGGCAGCTATCGCCAAAGCACTTGTCATGGAAGCCGCTGCTGGTGAAGTAAGCTCTCGTGGTAGCTTGGCAAGTTTTGATTCATTACCCAAAAAACAGAACGTGCAAGAAAAAGTCAGCGAATATGTTGCTAACCACACTCATGTAGAAGATTATGAAGAAGAATTGGGTTTAACCCCTCAATCACCACAACTACCTGGCCTACCCATGCACATTAATGGGCCCAATGCTTCCACTCCAGCACAACCGAGCACCCCTCCAGACAATGGGATACAGCAAGCTTCGGCCCACAGCAGCCACATATTCAGCCTCCTGTACCGCAAGCGCTTATGCAGCCTCCAGTATCGCTTCACACACATAGGCAGCCTCCTGTATTACAACGGATTGACAGAGTCACAGCGTAACACATCGTATTACCAATACTCACAAGCCTCAACCCAAAAGAGAACCCGGGGTTAGTTCTTACTCACCACACCATATGCCCAGCCAGGATGTAAACGGCAACATATCAGATCTAGCTACGTTTCTGATAAGGAGTCAGCTGGTAACAAGTGGACTGAGTCGCTTTGATGACCAACCTGAAAACTACCTCAGCTGGAAAGCAACATTCACCAGTGTGTTACATGGCTTAGATATCTCAGCCAATGATGAAGTGGACCTTCTCATTAAATGGTTAGGCCCTGAGTCAAGTCAGTTAGCACGCAGGATGAAATCGGTTAGTATCAGCCACCCATCTGCTGCTCTCAGACTGATTTGGACCAGGCTGGAGGAACGATATGGAGCTCCAGAGGCCATTGAGAAGGCACTGTTCACTAAACTGAATAACTTTCCAAAGATTTCCAACCGGGATAACCACAAGCTTAGCGAGCTGGCAGACTTGGTGCTAGAACTTTAAGCCACAAAACAAGACAGCTACCTCCAGGGCTTAGCATACCTGGACACCGCAAGAGGAGTCGCTCCCATTGTGGAAAAGTTGCCCTTCTATCTGCAAGAGAAATGGATGACATTTGGATCAAAGTATAAGGAAGACAAAGGAGTTGCATTTCCACCGTTTGTAGTGTTCTCTGAGTTTATCAGAAGGGAGGCTAAGGCAAGAAATGCCCTGAGTTTCAACACCTGCAGCTCTGCAGCACCTACCTTGAAAAAGGAAAAGACAGGAAACCTCAATAACAAAAACCAAGTCATAGTTCACAAAACCAACGTTTCCAAGGAAACAACAGAAAGTGGTACAAACCAAACAGAGGACCCAAATGTGCATTGCCCGATACACAAGAAACCTCATCCACTAAGGAAATGCAAGAGCTTCAGAGCAATGTTGCTTGACGACAGGAAGAAGTTCCTGAAGGACAACGGTGTATGTTTCCGCTGCTGTGCATCAGTCTTGCACATGGCCAAGAACTGTAGTGTTGCCATAAAGTGTGCAGAATGCAACAGTGAGAAACACCTTGCCGCACTGCATCCAGGGCCTACTCCTAAGGGATCTAAGGTGCAGAGCCCCTCCAAAGATCATGGCGGGGAGTCAAAGGATGCGTCTGAGCAATCTGATGATGCACCAAGCTCAATTGCAATGACCATGTGCACACAGGTGTGCGGTCAGGGCTTCAAAGGCAAGTCTTGTTCAAAGATATGCCTAGTCAACGTGTATCTGCAAGGCCGTCGTGACAAGATGAAGAGGATATACGTGATCTTAGATGATCAAAGCAATGTTTCCTTAGCCAAGACAGAGTTCTTCGACGCTTTCCACACCGAAGGGCCATCACTGCCATACATCCTCACGACATGTGCGGGAGCCACAAATGTCACAGGAAGGAGGGCCCATGGCTATGTGGTCGAACCACTCACAGGAGAATTGAGCATTCCCCTTTCTACTCTGATAGAGTGTAACAATGTTCCTAACAGTAGAGCAGAAATTCCAACTCCAGAGGCAGCATACCACCACAACCACATGCAATGCATTGCTGACAGAATACCTGCTCTGGATGACTCTGCAGAGATTTGGCTGCTGTTAAGACATGACATACTCCAGGTCCACAAAGTTCGTCAGCAATACAATGGCCCACCCAGTGCACCCTTTGCCCAGAAGCACGACCTTGGGTGGGTGATTGTCGGCGACGTCTGTTTGAGTGGAGCTCACTCTCCGAAAACAGTAAACACATTCAAGACATGCTTCATGGAAAATGGCCGTCCAAGCTGCATGAATCCTTGCCTGAATGTTGTCAAAGTCAAAGAAGACTTGAGTCAGAGCTTCAAGCAAGATAGCCCTTGGTCATGTGCTACAGTGCTACAAGAAGACCACCTGGGCAGAACAGTCTTCTCGAGGTCTGACAAGGACTATCATCTAGCGCCATCTATTGATGATCTCATGTTCCTGCAACTAATGGACAAAGAGTTCGTCAGGGATGACAGCAGAAGTTGGGTAGCCCCATTGCCATTTCGGACTCCAAGAAAACCACATCCTAACAACATGCAGTATGCCTACGAACGCTTTAAGTCACTGCAACGCAACTTCCAGAGACGACCCAACATGATGGAAGACTTCATTGAATTCATGCAGGGGATTCTGGATAGCCACCATGCAGAGCGTGCACCACCTTTAGAGGATGCAAAGGAAGCTTGGTACCTTCCTATCTTCGGGGTGTATCATCTCCAGAAGCCCGGGAAGATCCGGGTCGTGTTCGACTCAAGCGCTAGCTTTGAGGGAGTGTCCCTGAACGATGTCTTGCTTCAGGGTCCTAACCTCAACAATAGCCTTCTCGGAGTGCTTCTCAGATTCCGGAACGACCCGGTAGCAGTTACTGCAGACATCAAACAGATGTTCTACTGTTTCTATGTGAAGGAGGAACACAGGGATGTATTACGCTTCCTGTGGTTCAAGGATAACAACCCTGAGAATGAGGTAGTGGATTACCGCATGACAGTTCACGTGTTCGGGAACAGCCCGTCACCGGCAGTCGCAACCTACGGGTTGAGAAGATCAGCCCAAGAGGGAGAGAAGGACTTCGGCAGCGATGTCTGTGAGTTCATCAAGACTGACTTCTACGTCGATGATGTCCTCCGGTCCTTTCCCTCAGAGGCCGAAGCAGTGGATGCCTTGACACAAGCTCAACAGTTGCTGAAAGGCTACAACATAAAGCTTCACAAGATTGCCTCCAACAAAACAAGGGTTATGGAAGCCTTTCCCGCAGATGATCGGGCCAAGAGCATCGAGGCTCTAGATCTTGCTGTTGATGACTTACCTGTCCAGCGCAGTCTAGGTGGTGCCTGGGACATGACCAAGGACACCTTCACATTCACCATTCCTGAGTCTCAGAAGCCTTTTACACGCAGAGGCGTTCTATCCACAATTAACAGCTTATTTGATCTACTTGGATTCTTAGCACCCGTGAGAATTCAAGGCAAACTCCTACTGAGAGAACTAGTGTCCCAAGGTACAGACTGGGATATGCCGTTACCTGATGAGAAGTTCCTCAAGTGGCAGAGATGGCAGGAGTCTCTGCAGGAGCTGAATCAGCTGAACATCCCTCACACTTACGCTTCCTTCCCAGTAACGATAGCAAAGTGCACCGAGTTATGCGTCTTCTCAGATGCTTCAGTGAAGGCGATTGCAGCAGTAGCTTACCTCAAGGTAGAGGATGAGAATGGCCACACAGAAGTCAGCTTTGTGTTGGGCAAGGCCAAGCTTGCACCTCTAGCGGAGCTCACCATCCCCAGACTTGAGCTTTGTGCAGCGGTGTTAGCTACAGAGATCGCAGACCAGGTCAGAGAAGAACTAGGCAGAGCACTGGGCAAGATCACATTCTTTACTGACAGTAAGGTAGTATTGGGCTACATCAATAACAGATCCAGAAGGTTTTACGTGTTTGTGAGTAATCGCATTCACCGGATCTGGCAGTCCAGTCACCCAAGTCAGTGGAGGTATGTTGCCACCAAGAACAACCCAGCAGACCATGCCACTAGGTCAGTGTCTGCAAGCAACAAATTGGCTTACCGGACCCAAGTTCTTGCTACAGTCAGACAGCTGCTCATCACCTGACAATGACTTTCAGTTGATCGATCCAGATGCAGACCCAGAACTTTGTTCTGAGGCCGCAACTTTCCTGACCAAGGTTGCAGGGACTCACTTGGACTCACAACACTTTGAGAAGTTCTCATCCTGGGAGTGTCTGACAAGAGCTGTGGCGCGTCTAAGGCACATAGCCCAAAGTTTCCAAAACCAAGCACCTGACACAGGATGTGTCGGATGGCATCTCTGCAAGAAAGGAGTAACAGCTCCAGAGCTCACAGCCGCAGAGCACGTCATCATCAAAACTGTACAACATGAGGTGTACGCAGATGAGATCAGATGTATCCAGCAGGGACAAGACTTACCTGCACAGAGTCCTCTGAAGAAGCTTCACCCTGTGGAAGACGCAGAGGGTCTGCTACGCGTCGGAGGCCGAATCACCCGCTCGAACTTGCCGACCGATGAGACTCGCCCACTCCTTATTCCTGGCAAGCACCATGTCGCCACATTGCTCATTCGTCACCACCACTTCAGAGTGCAACACCAAGGAAGGCACTTCACTGAAGGAGCAGTGTGTGCAAGTGGTCTATGGATAGTGGGAGCCAAGCAAGCCATCAGCAACGTGGTGTTCAAGTGTGTGGCACGCAAAGAAACCAAACCTCAAGGAAGGAGACATAGTGCTATTGAAAGACAAGCAAGCCAGAAGGAATGAGTGGTCCATTGGAAGGATCATGAAGACCTTCCCAAATGATGATGGACTTGTCAGAAAAGTGGACGTCAAGGTCGCATCTCATCATCCACCAAAGACGTACCTGAGACCTGTCTCTGACGTGGTCCTACTCCTAGAGGCAGAGACTGTGTAGGTTAATGGGGTGTGGCATCTAGGGATGCCAGGCAGGGACTGTGATGCCACGGGTAATATATTTTGACAGGGGCTTTTATTTTGACACAGTAATTTCTCAGATTGTGGTATGATGTCACTTCCTGTTCCTGGGAATAGTCATTTTTCAGTTATTCAAGGTGAAGGTCACATGTCAGCTCAGCTCCTCTGAAACTATCTTTCCATTTTGGTGTGGCATTGCCAGTAAGTACATTTATGTTGATTTACCTGTAGAAAGAAGTGATTAATGTATAGATAAATAGTTTAGTCAAACTTTGATGACAAAATAAGTTAATTCATATGGAAACAGTAATGCAGTTATTGTACTGGAAATGATGTGTGACTCAGCTAATGTTAGCATTCCTTTTTGTGAAGTACCATAGACCTAATTAGCATAGAAGCTAAGCTAAGTATAGCATTTAGTTATGTATCTCTCCTACCTATCTGTGTAGATATTTTGTAATACTCACCTTATTATTTGATACTTACCTGCTGTATTTGTATTTATTTCAGTTTTACCTTCTTTTCAACAAACCTCGCTAACTACAAGACCTGCCTCTTCCTTGGGGGATTTGTTGAAGAGACGAGTTTAGCTGGCTGTTGGCTTTAAGAACAGTACAATAACTAAACATCACATACTCAGTGAACAGCAGTATGGTTTAGAAAAAAAAATCATACTACTTCACTGGTTTTAATTGATTTTGTTCAACAAGTTACAAATGCAATAGAGAAGAAGAAATACACTGTAGGAGTTTTCTTTGATTTGCAGAAAGTATTTGATACCATACATCACACTTTACTATTGGACAAATTACAGAACTATGGTATTAGGGGATGAGCCCTAGTTATTTACACATCAGGTGTGTACATTTTGGGGGGACAAATTCTGAATTTTTGAGGATTACATGTGGGGTGCCCCAGGGTTCAGTTCTTGGGCCGTTACTGTTTCTGTTTTATATTAATGATATAGGTTTGGTTTCCAAGTCTTTGAGATGTATTTTGTTTGCTGATGATACAACTGTGTTTGGTAGTGAGGAGCATCATGTCCAGCTCCTGGACATGATGGAGAGGGTAAATGGTAAATGGACTGCATTTATATAGCGCTTTTCCATCTGCATCAGACGTTCAAAGCACTTTATAATTATGCCTCACATTCACCCCAATGTCAGGGTGCTGCCATACAAGGCGCTCACTACACACTGGGAGCAACTAGGGGATTAAAGATCTTTCCCAAGGGCCCTTAGTGATTTTCCAGTCAGGTGGGGATTTGAACCGAGGATCTTCTGGTCTCATGCCCAACACCTTAACCACTAGACCATCACCTAGGGAACTACAAAAATTAAATACTGGTTTGATTCAAATAAATGATCGCATTTGGGTAAAACAAAATGTATTATATTCTGAAATAAGCCCAGGAACTTAAGAGAAACTTATTATTTATTGAATGATGCTGAAATTGAAATAGTTGTTATATGGCTGGGGGGGCCTGGCTGCCGGTTTGTTTCTGTCTTTTGGTTTTCCTCCCAGGTGGCGTGCGTTTGGGACTGAGTGGCTGTGTTGCTGAGGCTGTCAGGACCTCACCCTGATCACCTGCGACTCGTCAGGACTCACAGCTGTGGTGCATCTGGATGGATTGGAACATGTTGGCATTTAAGACTGGAGTGCACAGTGTGTATTTGCCAGAGACTCGACCTTGTGACCAGACGGGTGAGATCGTCGTCTTGGGAGCCATCTCATCAGCAGCGGATGCTGAGAACGTCCAGGTTTGATGCACAGTCTGTGAAAGAGGAGGGGGTGAGGTTTCACGCTCGTCAGCACACTTCCTGAGGTACGTTAGATTTTGTGACTAACAGTTATACAGTCAGTAAATGTGGTGTCCCTCACACCTTATTGTATTGAGCTGTTTGTTAGTCATGTATCAGCTTTCACTGCAGTGGAGTTTTGTGAACTGATTGTTCCATGCCTGCAGGTTGGTTGTGTGTTGCACTCAGCTGCGCACACAAAAGCAGCTCGTTTGTTTTTTTCTGTCGCCAAAGGGGTTTTTTCATTTTTAGCACTCTGGCTCCCCCTTGTGGTGACTGAATCACGTTACCGTCAAGCTCTTGAGTAGGGACGGGTGTGTTCCATTTGGTTGAGCTTGACGGTATAACTCACTGATTTGTTTTGTGTTAGTTCCTTTTGTGTGGGTGTTGTTTGAGTTGGTTTTTGTGTGGGGTTTTATTTTTTGTTTTCCACTATTTGTCTGGGGTTGTGACCCTGCAGCCTGTCTGAAAAAAGAAAAAAAAAAAAACAAAAAAAAAAAAACAGGGGACCCAAACAACTGTGTGTTGGTCTGTTTGTTTTTCCTTTTATTTCTTTTTGTTTCACATCCCCAGGGTTAGATGGAACGGTCCCCTGGGGGGTGATGGGGTGGTACTTGGGTTGTTTTTTCCTCTTTTTGTTTTTTGTTGTGCCCTCTCTTCTCCTCTGACTCCAGCCGGGTGTGCCGTAGTGTCGGCATTGCTGGAGGGGTGCAGTTAGGTTGTGCTGGGCGTTTCCCAGGTAGCCTCTGCACCCGGGAGGGGAGGGGGGGGTTTGGGGGATCTTTTTGTTTCCCCCCCCCCAGTTTCTGCCCTCAGGGTTTGACTGTGGTGTCCTCTGGGGGGGAAAGGGCTGTGGGTCCATCTAGCCATGGACGGCCGGGGCTGGGTCCATTGGTCATGAGGGGAGGCGTCTCCTGGGGTTGACGAGTGATCCTCTGGGAGGCGCTGGTAGTCCCCGTGGGTGACGTTGGATCCCAGAGGGACCTCGGCCATGGTTATTACTCCTGGAGCTGGCGGGAGGCCCTCTGGGGGGTGTTGGTCCCTACATGTCGTTTGGGGGGAGGAGGGGGGGTATTTTAGCAACTCAGGTTTGGGTTGTTTTTCTTTTCTCCCCTTCCCTGGGGTTTGATGGAACGGTCCTCTGGGGAGGGGGGGGGGGGGTGTTTAGGTTGTTTGTGTTTTGTTTTATGACAAATTACACATGTTTGGATAAAGGCTGACCGCACAGGTGTAAGAACTCCTGGCCACACCTGTGCTAAGAGACTGTCAGAAACAAGGGCAAAGATGCAGCCAGTTCAACCAGTCTGTTGGAGGATGAACGCAGACGCGGTTTCCTGCCATGGTCCCTGGAGGGGGGTGTTTCTCCTGGGCCAGGTGTGTGTGGTCGCCGGGAGGCTTCCCGTGAGGGTGGGGTACTGTTATATGGCTGGGGGGGCCTGGCTGCCGGTTTGTTTCTGTCTTTTGGTTTTCCTCCCAGGTGGCGTGCGTTTGGGACTGAGTGGCTGTGTTGCTGAGGCTGTCAGGACCTCACCCTGATCACCTGCGACTCGTCAGGACTCACAGCTGTGGTGCATCTGGATGGATTGGAACATGTTGGCATTTAAGACTGGAGTGCACAGCGTGTATTTGCCAGAGACTCGACCTTGTGACCAGACGGGTGAGATCGTCGTCTTGGGAGCCATCTCATCAGCAGCGGATGCTGAGAACGTCCAGGTTTGATGCACAGTCTGTGAAAGAGGAGGGGGTGAGGTTTCACGCTCGTCAGCACACTTCCTGAGGTACGTTAGATTTTGTGACTAACAGTTATACAGTCAGTAAATGTGGTGTCCCTCACACCTTATTGTATTGAGCTGTTTGTTAGTCATGTATCAGCTTTCACTGCAGTGGAGTTTTGTGAACTGATTGTTCCATGCCTGCAGGTTGGGAAGCTGATCAGTAATCAAGCCAGGAAGTGTTTGCTGTTTGTACACCTTTAAGTGTTCTGTGTGTAGAGTGTGGACTCACATAATGGTTCCTTCTTTCACAGACTCGGTTGTTGCGGCCACCTGGGGGGTGTCGGCGGGGTCCTTGGGTCCGAAACAGCTTCTGACTCCGGACCGTTAGCGCTGCTGGGAGCGCACCACGCCAGGCCGCACCTTTTGTTATTATATTATCACTGTTATGTATTAAATTCAGTTAGCCTTTGAACCGTGCTCTGCTTATTTCATACTGGGTCCTTCAAACGCTGGTCGGTTCTCCGAGCTGCGTCCGACACATAACAATAGTAACTGAAACCAAAGTTTCTTGGAGTTTTTATTGATGATAAATTAAGTTGGAAAACTCATATAAATTATGTTAAATCCAAAATGTCAAATGTTATCGCAATTCTGTATAAAGCACAATAGTTCCTCTCCCAGCATTCATTGGTTACGCTGTATCACTCATTGCTTGTCCCATACATGACTTACTGCATTGAGGTTTAGGGAAACACAAGTAAAACAAACACAAGCCCAATATTTCTGTTACAAAAGAAAGCTATAAATTTTTTTTTTCAAGATGGCGCTGTTGAAGCAGCAGCCTGTTACTTCAGCTCTACTCACTCTTTTCCTACTTTTGCTATTTTTAATACTTTTTAATCGTGCTTATTTGTCTTTATTTGCAGTGGGTGGTACCCTGTGCAAGTATGCACATGGGAAACCCACTTTTGTTACTCTTGTAATTATTGTTCTGCTGCTCTCGGCACTTTTTGAGGCAGCGCGGGGAAACCCCTTTGTTTCCAGCTCTGGACGTCCCATTGTTTATAGCCGGGATCAGCTGCTTGGACTAAGAGACTCGATGTACAGTGGGCCGGGTCCCCGCTATGCTGAGCACCTGGACGTACCTGCAGACATTCGAAAGAAACGGAGGGGATGCAGGGCTGGGTGGACAAAGTGGAGAAGGACTTATATTCTGTCTATGGTCATGGGGAATGTAAGATCTCTCCGCAACAAGACCGAGGAGCTAGCAGCACTAATCTGTTTCCAGAGGCTGTATAAGGACTGCAGTCTTATGTGCTTCACGGAGACGTGGTTGGATGAACATGTACCAGACTCTTTAATCAACATGGATGGCTTCGCACTCATCCGCACGGACAGGACGCTGGTGGAGAGCGGAAAAAAGAGAAGAGGGGGGCTCGCCGTTTATGTGAACGAGAGATGGTGCACGGCAACTCATATTCACGTCAAAGACCAGATCTGCTCCTCCGAAGTGGAGCTACTCGCAGTGAGCATGGGGCCGTATTATCTCCCACGGGAGTTTGGAAGTGTGACTATGATCTGCACGTATATTCCTCCCTCTGCGAACGCTGCCGCGTCCTGTGAGCGGATTCACAGCACAGTCACACGGCTGCAGACGCAAAACCTTGGCGCGCTCTTCCTCATCACCGGGGACTTTAATCACACCTCCCTCTCCGCCACCCTCCCCACGTTCACCCAGTACATCACGTGTAAAACCAGGGACAATAGAATACTTGACCTTTTTTACGCTAATGTGGAGGACGCTTACACCTCCACCCCCCTCCCCCCGGTGGGACGCTCTGATCACAACCTTGTCTATCTGCTCCCCCAATACACAAACAGGGTGAGAAGAGAGCCAGTGCAGAAAAGGTCAGTGAAACTCTGGACTGAAGAGGCCACTGAGAGGCTGAGGGACTGCTTCAGAACCACAGACTGGAGCATGTTTCAAAACTGTTATGGTGACGACATCAATGGCCTGACCCAGTGTGTCACGGACTACATGAACTTCTGTGTGGAGAGCACTGTGCCCACCTGGAGGGTACAGTGCTTTCCCAAGGTCCTGATGAACCAGAAGAAGAGGGCTTTCAACTCGGGAGACAGAGAGGAGCAGAGTAGAGTCCAACAGGAGCTCCAGTGGAAGATCCGTGCAGCCAAGAAGGTGTATGGAGGGAAGATGGAGGAGCAGCTGGCCCGGAACAACGTCAGAGACGCGTGGAGATGCCTCAAGACTGTGTCCGGATTTGGGCAGGGCGCCAGCAGGACTGCAGATGGGGATTCTCGGTTTGCAGAGGAGCTAAACAGCTACTTTAACCGTTTTGGCTCCTCCACACCTGCCCCCCTGCCTGCTACCGGCCCTCCACATGTCTCCAGCAGCCAGCCCTCCAGTCCTTCTGACCCCCCACCTTCCACCCCCTGGTCACCTCCACTGCACCTCGGACCTCATCCCTCCTCCCCCGCGACTGTATTCAGCACCAGCCCACCTCAACCCACACCCCAGCTCTCCCCTCTGCCCCCCTCACTGTAACTCCAACCAAGGTGAGAGGCCAGCTCCTGCGGCTGAATCAGAGGAAAGCAGCAGGACCTGAGGGGATCTCCACGAGGCTGCTGAGGATCTGTGCAGATGAGCTCTGTGAGGTCCTCAGCCACATCTTCAACATGAGCCTCAGCCTGGGGGTGGTCCCCACCCTGTGGAAGCCCTCCTGTGTGGTCCCGGTTCCCAAAACACTGCACACCAAGGTTCCAGCCCACTACAGACCAGTTGCCCTGACCTCCCACCTCATGAAGACCATGGAACGGCTCGTCCTGTCTTACCTCCGCACCGTGGTGAACGACACCCTGGACCCGCTGCAGTTCGCCTACAGGCCCAACATCGGGGTAGATGACGCTGTCATCTACCTACTGCAGTGAGTGCTCACCCACCTGGAGACCGGCGGGAGCGCTGTGAGAGTCATGTTCTTTGATTTCTCCAGCACTTTCAACACCATCAGACCGGCGCTGCTGTGGGGGAAGTTGGAGAATGCAGGTGTGGATGGACACCTCGCCGCCTGGACCATCGACGCCCTCACTGATTGCCCACAGTACGTGCAGCTGCGCCGCTGTCAGTCTGAGGTGGTAAGGTGCAGCACCGGGGCCCCCCAGGGCACCGTCCATTCGCCCTTCCTCTTCACCCTCTACACCTTGGACTTTACCTACAACACAGACAGCTGCCACCTCCACACGTTCACTGATGACTCCGCCGTTGTGGGTCGCGTGTCTGAGGGGAACGAGCTGGAGTATCACTCGGTCATCACAGACTTCGTGGACTGGTGTGAGCACAACCACTTGTGTCTCAACACTAGTAAGATGAAGGAGATGGTGATCGACTTCAGGAGGAAACCACCACCTCACCCACCAGTGAACATCCAGGGGGAAGACATAAAGACTGTGGACAGTTTCAAATACCTGGGTGTTCACCTCAACAGCAAAGTGGACTGGACTCACAACACCAACACCCTGTACAAAAAAGGTCAGAGTCGCCTCCACCTCCTGAGGAGACTGAGATCCTTTGGAGTGAGCAGGCCTCTGCTTAGACCTTCTACAACTCTGTTGTAGCCTCAGCTCTCCTCTATGCTGTCATCTGTTGGGCCCCGGGTAGCACAGAGCGGGAGAGAAAGACACTGAAGAAGCTGGTCAGGAAGTCCAGCTCTGTCCTGGGCTGTCCTCTGGACTCTCTGGAGGAGGTGGCTAAGAGGAAGGTGTTAACCAAGTTCAAATCCATCATGAACAACTCCTCTCACCCTCTGCACCGGACTGTAGTGGAGCTGACCAGCTTGTTCAGTGACAGACTGAGGCACCCTCACTGCAAGAAGGAACGATACCGCAGGTCGTTCCTCCTTGCTGCTGTCAGACTGTACAATAACACTGTGAAATAACCACATGCAAGAATATGTCCACAAATAACGATGATTTGTTGACATATTAATATTGCACATGATATGTGGACATATTAATATGCCAACAAATCCGCTTTATCCGGAGTCGGGTCGCGGGGGCAGCAGCTCAAGCAAAGCCGCCCAGACCTCCCGCTCCACACACACCTCCCGCAGCTCCTCCGGGGGAACCCCAAGGTGTTTCCAAGCCAGCCGAGAGACATAGTCCCTCCAGCATGTCCTGGGTCTTCCCCAGGACCTCCTCCCGATGGGACGTGCCCGGAACACCTCTCCAGCAAGGTGTCCAGGGGGCATCCAGAGAAGATGCCTGAGCCACCTCAACGGGCTCCTTTCGACGTGGAGGAGCAGCGGCTCAACTCCGAGCTCCTCCCGAGTGACCGAGCTCCTCACCCTATCTCTAAGGGAGCGCCCAGCCACCCTGCGGAGGAAACTCATCTCGGCCGCTTGTACCCGCGATCTCGTTCTTTCGGTCATGAGCCAAATCTTATGATCATAGGTGAGGATCGGAACATAGATCGATTGGTAAATCGAGAGCTTTGCCCCCTACTCAGCTCTCTCTTCACCACGATGGTCCGATACAGTGACCGCATCACTGTAGATGCTGCACCGATCTGTCTGTCAATCTCACTCTCCATCCGTCCCTCACTTGTGAACAAGACCCCGAGATACTTAAACTCCTCCACTTGAGGCAAGGACACTCCACCGACCTGAAGAGGGCAAAGCACCTTTTTCTGGTCAAGAACCATGGCCTCGGATTTGGAGGTGCTGATTTTCAACCCAGACGCTTCACACTTGGCTGCAAACTGCCCCAGTGCACGCTGAAGGTCCTGATTTGACGAAGCCAACAGAACCACATCGTCCGCAAACAGCAGAGACCAGATTCTGTGGTTCCCAAACCAGACCCCCTCTACACCCTGGCTGTGCCTAGAAATTCTGTCCATAAAGATAATGAACAGAACCGGTGACAAAGGGCAGCCCTGGCGGAGGCCAACATGCACTGGAAACAGGTTTGACTTATTACCGGCAATGCGAACCAAGCTCCTGCTGTGGTCGTACAGGGACCAGATAGCCCTTAGCAAAGGACCCTGGACCCCATACTCCCAGAGCACCCCCCACAGGGTGGTCCGAGGGACACGTTCGAACGCCTTCTCCAGATCCACAAAGCACATGTGGACTGGTTGGGCGAACTCCCATGAATCCTCGAGCACCCGATGGAGCGTGTAGAGCTGGTCCAGTGTGCCGCGACCAGGACAAAAACCACACTGCTCCTCCTGAATCCGAGGTTCGACTATCGGTCGAATTCTCCTCTCCAGTACTCTGGAATAGACCTTACCGGGGAGGCTGAGGAGTGTGATCCCGCTGTAGTTGGAACACACCCTCCGGTCCCCCTTCTTAAACAGAGGGACCACCACCCCGGTCTGCCAATCCAGAGGCACTGTCCCTGACCGCCACACGATGTTGCAGAGGCATGTCAGCCAAGACAGCCCCACAACAATCCAGAGACTTAAGGTACTCAGGACGGATTTCATCCACCCCAGGAGCCTTGCCACTGAGGAGCTTTCTAACTACCTCGGTGACTTCGGCCTGGGTAATGGATGAGTCTGCCTCTGAGTCCCCAGTCTCTGTTTCCTCTTCGGAAGACGTGACGATGGGATTGAGGAGATCCTAGAAGTATTCCTTCCACCGCCCAACAACATCCCCAGTCAAGGTCAACAGCTCCCCACCCGCACTGTAGACAGTGCGGGTGGAGAGCTGCTTCCGCCTCCTGAGGCGTCGGATGATTTGCCAGAATTTCTTCAAGACCGATCAATAGTCCTCCTCCATGGCCTCCCCAAACTCCTCTCAGACCCGGGTTTTTGCCTCTGCGACCGCACGGGCTGCGGCACGCTTGGCCTGCCGGTACCTGTCAGCTGCCTCCGGGGTCCCACCTACCAACAAAGACAAGTAGGACTGCTTCTTCAGCTTGACGGCATCCCTTACTTCCGGTGTCCACCACCGGGTTCGGGGATTGCCGCCGCGACAGGCACCAGAGACCTTGTGACCACAGCTACGAGCGGCCGCATCGACAATGGAGGTGGAGAACATGGTCCACTCGGACTCCATGTCTCCAACCTCCCCTGGGATCTGGGAGAAGCTCACCCAGAGGTGGGAGTTGAAGGCCTCACTGACAGAGGGTTCTGCCAGTCGTTCCCAGCAGACCCTCACGATACGTTTGGGCCTGTCAGGTCTGATCGGCTTCCTCCCCTCCCAGCGGATCCAACTCACCACCAGGTGGTGATCGGTCGACAGCTCAGCCCCTCTCTTCACTTGAGTGTCCGAGACACGTGGCCAAAGGTCAGATGATACGACTACAAAGTCGATCATCGACCTCCGGCTCAGGGTGTCCTGGTGCCACAAGCACTTATGGACACCCTTGTGCTCGAACATGGTGTTTGTGATGGACAAACTGTGACTAGCACAGAAGTCCAACAACTGAACACCACTCGAGTTCAGATCGCGGAGGCCATGCTTTCCGATCACCCCCCTCCAGGTCTCACTGTCGCCGCCCATGTGGGCATTGAAATCCCCCAGGAGAACAATGGAGTCCCCAGTCGGAGCGCTATCTAGTACCCCTCCCAGGGACTCCAAGAAGGTCGGGTACTTCTGCACATGTCTTTTATTTAACAGAGGGACTTTGTGGGGGATTCTTGCAAATAAATTAGCTTCACACAGGCGTCTTCTAACTGTCACAGCACTTACAGGTAACTCCAGACTGTCTTTGATCATCCTGGAGCTGATCAATGGGTGAGCCTTTGCCATTCTGGTTATTCTTCTATCCATTTTGATGGTTGTTTTCCATTTTCTTCCACGCGTCTCTGATTTTTTTGTCCATTTTAAAGCATTGGAGATCATTGTAGATGAACAACCTATAATTTTTTGCAACTGTGTATAAGTTTTCCCCTCTCCAATCAACTTTTTAATCAAACTACGCTGTTCTTCTGAATAATGTCTTGAACGTCCCATTTTCCTCAGGCTTTCAAAGAGAAAAGCATGTTCAACAGGTGCTGGCTTCATCCTTAAATAGGGGACACCTGATTCACACTTGTTTGTTCCACAAAACTGACGAACTCACTGACTGAATGCCACACTACTATTATTGTGAACACCCCCTTTTCTACTTTTTTTACTAATAGCCCAATTTCATAGCCTTAAGAGTGTGCATATCATGAATGCTTGGTCTTGTTGGATTTGTGAGAATCTACTGAATCTACTGGAACCTTGTTTCCCATGTAACAATAAGAAATATACTCAAAACCTGGTTTAATCTTTTTATTCACATAGCACTACTATTATTCTGAACACTACTGTATATATATATATATATATATATATATATATATATATATATATATATATATATATATATATATATATATATATGTCTTTTTCCTGATTCTCTCCCCTCAGCCCCAACCAGTCCCAGAAGAAGACTGCCCCTCCCTGAGCCTGGTCCTGCTGGAGGTTTTTTCCTGTTAAAAGGGAGTTTTTCCTTCCCACTGTCGCCAAGTGCTTGCTCACAGGGGGTCGTTTTGACCGTTGGAGTTTTTCCGTAATTATTGTATGGCTTTGCCTTACAATATAAAGCGCCTTGGGGCAACTGTTTGTTGTGATTTGGCGCTATATAAATAAAATTGATTTGATCTATATATATATATATATATATATATATATGTGTGTGTGTGTGTGTGTGTATATATATACATACACTCAACAAAAATATAAACGCAACACTTTTGGTTTTGCTCCCATTTTGTATGAGATGAACTCAAAGATCTAAAACTTTTTCCACATACAAAATATCACCATTTCCCTCAAATATTGTTCACAAACCAGTCTAAATCTGTGATAGTGAGCACTTCTCCTTTGCTGAGATAATCCATCCCACCTCACAGGTGTGCCATATCAAGATGCTGATTCAATCAATCAATCAATTTTTTTATATAGCGCCAAATCACAACAAACAGTTGCCCCAAGGCGCTTTATATTGTAAGGCAAGGCCATACAATAATTATGTAAAACCCCAACGGTCAAAATGACCCCCTGTGAGCAAGCACTTGGCTACAGTGGGAAGGAAAAACTCCCTTTTAACAGGAAGAAACCTCCAGCAGAACCAGGCTCAGGGAGGGGCAGTCCTCTGCTGGGACTGGTTGGGGCTGAGGGAGAGAACCAGGAAAAAGACATGCTGTGGAGGGGAGCAGAGATCGATCACTAATGATTAAATGCAGAGTGGTGCATACAGAGCAAAAAGAGAAAGAAACAGTGCATCATGGGAACCCCCCAGCAGTCTGCGTCTATAGCAGCATAACTAAGGGATGGTTCAGGGTCACCTGATCCAGCCCTAACTATAAGCTTTAGCAAAAAGGAAAGTTTTAAGCCTAATCTTAAAAGTAGAGAGGGTGTCTGTCTCCCTGATCTGAATTGGGAGCTGGTTCCACAGGAGAGGAGCCTGAAAGCTGAAGGATTAGACACCATGATTAGTGCACAGGTGTGCCTTAGACTGCCCACAATAAAAGGCCACTCTGAAAGGTGCAGTTTTATCACACAGCACAACGCCACAGATGTCGCAAGATTTGAGGGAGCGTGCAATTGGCATGCTGACAGCAGGAATGTCAACCAGAGCTGTTGCTCGTGTATTGAATGTTCATTTCTCTACCATAAGCTGTCTCCAAAGGTGTTTCAGAGAATTTGGCAGTACATCCAACCAGCCTCACAACCGCAGACCACGTGTAACCACACCAGCCCAGGACCTCCACATCCAGCATGTTCACCTCCAAGATCATCTGAGACCAGCCACTCGGACAGCTGCTGAAACAATCGGTTTGCATAACCAAAGAATTTCTGCACAACCTGTCAGAAACCGTCTCAGGGAAGCTCATCTGCATGCTCGTCATCCTCATCGGGGTCTCGACCTGACTCCAGTTCGTCGTCGTAACCGACTTGAGTGGGCAAATGCTCACATTCGCTGGTGTTTGGCACGTTGGAGAGGTGTTCTCTTCACGGATGAATCCCGGTTCACACTGTCCAGGGCAGATGGCAGACAGCGTGTGTGGCGTCGTGTGGGTGAGAGGTTTTCTGATGTCAATGTTGTGGATCGAGTGGCCCATGGTGGCGGTGGGGTTATGGTATGGGCAGGCGTCTGTTATGGATGAAGAACACAGGTGCATTTTATTGATGGCATTTTGAATGCACAGAGATAGCGTGACGAGATCCTGAGGCCCATTGTTGTGCCATACATCCAAGAACATGTTGCAAGGATCTGTACACAATTCTTGGAAGCTGAAAATGTCCCAGTTCTTGCATGGCCGGCATACTCACCGGACATGTCACCCATTGAGCATGTTTGGGATGCTCTGGACCGGCGTATAGGACAGCGTGTACCAGTTCCTGCCAATATCCAGCAACTTCGCACAGCCATTGAAGAGGAGTGGACCAACATTCCACAGGCCACAATTGACAACCTGATCAACTCTATGCAAAGGAGGTGTGTTGCACTGCATGAGGCAAATGGTGGTCACACCAGATACTGACTGGTATCCCCCCCCCCCCCCCCAATAAAACAAAACTGCACCTTTCAGAGTGGCCTTTTATTGTGGGCAGTCTAAGGCACACCTGTGCACTAATCGTGGTGTCTAATCAGCATCTTGATATGGCACACCTGTGAGGTGGGATGGATTATCTCAGCAAAGGAGAAGTGCTCACTATCACAGATTTAGACTGGTTTGTGAACAATATTTGAGGGAAATGGTGATATTGTGTATGTGGAAAAAGTTTTAGATCTTTGAGTTCATCTCATACAAAATGGGAGCAAAACCAAAAGAGTTGCATTTATATTTTTGTTGAGTGTACATATTCTATTTCTACCTCATTTCTTATGTCTTGTACTGTTACAAGTATTATTATTATTGCTTATCCTTGCACACGCTGTTTGATGAACATTTTCCTCTACTTACCCACCTTGTGTGTTTTTTAAGAGCTGGCGCAACGTGAATTTCTCCTCTGTGAGGTCAATAAAGTTTATCTTTATCTTTATAAGTAAACAATCAAATCGTGAACCAACAAACCCACTGCTTGCTTGTTTATACATTTTGAAATTTTGGGACGTGGTTGACTATATTATGATACAGACCATGTATAAAATTAACAATAAACTCTTGCCTAAACATGTCCAGGAATGTTTAAAATGAGGGAGTCCTGTTCTCACCTGACAGGAACATCAGTATTTGACAGCTTAAAGATTCAAACTGCTGTAAAAAGTCACTGCATCTCCATAAAAGGTGTTAAAATCTGGAATAACTGTTCTGATAGTATTAAATTATCTGGTATCTGGCTTGAAAAGACTTTATAAAAACAATATAATTACTTATTATTGTATGATAAATTAGTTTAACTGACTTTGTTACTTTTCTTCTGTTTTATCCGTGCGGTATACTGCTGTTTGTTCTGCTGTGTAGTTTACTGATTAATCTATATTGTCTCTGCTTGCCTTTTTTGTATTTGTAGTTATAAGTGTACATATATGTCTATATATATGTGTATATAGAGAACTGGTGGGGGGGGCATTTATAAGTTTTTGCTTCAGCCTTCACCCTTTCGGCTGCAGACACTGGGAAATTGTTTTTGAGGTTTTGTTTTCTTTTGTTTCGCATTATGAGAGATTATTTTAAGTGTGTGTGTGTGTGTGTGTGTGTGTGTGTGTGTGTGTGTGTGTGTGTGTGTGTGTGTGTGTGTGTGTGTGTGTGCCGAATAAAAATTCAATCATTCATTCATTCATTCATTCATTCATTCACATGATGTTCTGGTGTTAGTTTTCTGATCTTGAGGTTTGTATTCCTTCTGGAATGGTTGATAACTTGCAATATTTCTCATGTTTGCCTTGTGGTTTGTACTACCTGTACAATCTCATCTGCATTATCAGTCTCCTCGTGATATCAGCTCAGTGTTGTTCTGCTTTTAATTTGACAATTCTGCTCCTTTTATGTGTTGTTGATTTACTTCCTGGGCACATAGTGGTTTTGGTTTTACATTTCCTAGTTAACTTAGTTATACACTTCTTGTAGAGCAGGTAGCCCAGGGGATAAGGACCTGGCCTGCCAGTATGTGGATTGGGGCTCCAATCCTGATCATGTGCCTTGTCTGTGGCCTTGGAAAAGACAATTGATCTGTATTGTCCCAGTCCACCCAGCTATATGAGGTGAGGTGAAAGAAACTTTCTACAATGACTTCAGCAGGACCACAAGCCAGGTTCCCCATCATGATAAGCTAATCTTACTTGGAGACCTCAATGCCTGTGTAGGCAGGGACTTTGGCACATGAAAAAGAGTCCTAGGACATCGTACTGCCACAATGAACTCAAAAGGACAACTCCTTCTGTCTAAGTGCAATGAATTTGACCTTGTATTCACAAACATTATATGGCAGCAAGCTGACAAATACAAAAACATCTGAATGCACTCAAGATCAAAACACTGACATATGCTAGACTACGTTATTGTGCATCAGAGAGACCGAAAACACATCACGATCACAAGGTCAATACATGGAGCTGAGTCTTGGTCAGACTACTGACTCATCAGGAGTATCATGTCCCTACAACTGAAACTAAAATGCCAAAGATAGAGCTGTAGAGATGCTGCTCTTAGTAACCCAGAGAAACAAGCAGAGCTACAGTCTGCCTTCAACAAAGCCCTGAATGACATTTCAGATGGCACTACTAATGTTGAAGCAGCCAGAATTAAAGAATGCAACTTACAAAACTGCTTCTGCAGTGCATGGCTTTATTAAGTGGAAGCTGTTGTGTGTTGGGGGGGTTTGGCTGGACATTTTGGTGTTCTTTTCTTTTCTTTGCTCTCCAGGTGGTATGCAAACTGATTTATTGTCTGTGGAGAAGGTGCTGGCAGAAGAATCCTTCACCCTCATCAACGTGATGTGCAGCACCTGTGGATGGTGCTCACGTGCAACCTTAAAGACTTTCAGCTGAAGCAGATAATGAGATGGCGTTCTGCATTTAAGCCATGTGTGATTCAAGCAGAATTGCCGGGAACTCGACCTTGTGATGTTCGTTTGTGAGACGCTGAGGACCGCGCCTGGGTTTGACACATCGTGCCTGTGAAGGAGGACGGGTGAGGGACACATGCTGTCAGCACACATCAGAGGTGATTTGATTGTCTGAATAATTGTTAATAGTAACTTGGTATTTTGTTATGCAGTATATGTGAACATTGATGAGAATTGTGCAGCTCGCTTCTCACGGCCGTGGCATGCGGACTGATGAGTCTCCACCTGTTGTGAGAAGCTGCTCATTTATATAAAGCTTAAATTCAGAACTGAATGTGTTGCTGATAGTGTGTGCCTTTGAAGGATATTAGTTGTAGCTGCTGACTTACCTCACCTCCTTCGCAGAGTCGGTTTGTCGTGTCCACCTGGGGGGTGTTTGGCGGTGAACGTGGGTCCAGAAGCGCCGGGCTTCGATCCTTTTGGGCGCTGGAGAGCGTGCCGTCCTTCACTCCGCCAGACTGACGCAGTTTACGTTTGTACACTTTGTAATGCACAGAAGGGGGAAAAATAAAATTGTTTTGTTTTTGGAACCGCTTTCTGGTTGTTTTAGCGCTGGGTTCCGTCAGACGCAGGTCCGCTCCTCAACCCGCGTCGACACATAACAGGAAGCACCAGGATCAGTTAGATGAAAATGATGTAGAGATCTCAGAACACATAGAAAACATGCACACAACTGACAAATCCTACAGTGCCAACAAACAAAAGACAGCAAAGGAGGTCCCAGATCAGTAGACCAAGCACATCCTATAGATAGAGAGATGAAAAACAAATGGTGGGAGCAGAATGGCAACAGATGGGTGACAAAAGCCTTACATGAAGGACTTCACTCTGTCTATGGTCCCAAAACCAGTGGCATGGCACCAACCTTGCAACAGAGGGCTCCTCACCTTTAGCTCTGACATTTTATCCTGGTTGGCTGAGCATTTCAGTAGTCTCTTGAATTGCCCATCTATTGTCATAGATGATGTTATCAACTGTCTCCTCCAACATCCTATACTTGAAGAATTGAACATAGAACCATCTCTTGATGAGGTGATGAAGGCCATCAACAACTCTCACCAGGAAAATCCCAAGGTCAGGATGGGATCCCACCAGAAATATACAAACATGGTGGAGCTGACATGACCACAAAGCTCACTCATCTCTTCAAGCTCTTATCAATAGCATGAAATATTCTTACAAGGGTTATCCTCCACAGGATAACATTGCTCCTGATTGAGATTATCTATCCACAACCTCAGTGTGGCTTCCGCACTAGACGGGGGACCATTGACGTGGTTTTGTACTGAGACAGGTCCAGGAGAAGGCCAGAGAACACCTGCATATGGTATTTGTTGACCTCACCAATGCATTTGACACTATAAACCATAATGCTTTGTGGGGAGTGCTACAGACATATGGCTGCTCTGAGAACTTTGTCAACCTGATACATTTTTTACATATTTTTCAGACCCATTCAGGTGACTAATGGCATGAAACAGGGTTGTGTGATGGCTCCAGTCTTGTGAGCCATTTAATTCTCAGGCATCTGATGGAGGCCTTCAGTGTCTTGGACAGAGGGGTCACCATCCAGTACAGAACTTATGATAGTGTTTTTAATCTGCAGCTACTAAAAGCTCAGACAAAAATCAGAGAGCATGTTTTGAGGGATCTCTTGTTTGCTGATGACTGTGCTCTATAGCTCACACTGTTGTTGAAGACATCCAGCTGATAGTAAACCGCTTTGCCCATACAGCTAAGTGTTTTTGTCTGACAACCACCATCAGGAAAACAGAAGTGATGCGTTGACCTGCATCAGGGAAACCATCTCAGGACCCCCTTGTTAAAATTGATGGCAGTCACCTCAAGAGTGTAGAAAAGTTCTGCTAGTTAGGGAACACACTGTCAAACAACACCCTCGAAGACAGTGGTGAGCACAGCTAACCAAAAAGTTAGCTTCAATAACCATTAATCTGCTAACTGAAAAGTTAACTTTTCTAAAGCTAAACCAATAAACCCCTAAACAATTTAGCGGAAGTTACAGCTAAAAGCTAAACCAATAACTTTTAGTACTGACTCCAGTACAATGGTAGCTACTGATACTTCTGAGTAAATTCAAAGACAATCGCAAACAACAGCGAGCCAGTGCTTCTGTCTGAGATCAGCCTTCTGTCAGCAAAAGAGACCTGGTGACCTGAGAGGAAAAAAGGAGAGAGGAAAAAAAAGGATAACTTATTTTCACAGCCATACAGTCTTGCAGACATGTCGCAGGAGACATGCGCACCAAGGCAGTTTTAACTTATTGTTAAAATTTCAAACTAATTACAAACAGGTTATCTAAATTAACGTCACCTCTGTTGTTTTTACAAAGTGAAAATATCAGCTATATGTTTCAGTTTTAAAGTAATGCAGTAATTCTGAAGGTTTGAGCTTTTACAGACACACATACCAAAAGGAATTATGGGAAAATGAGCTTCCTGTCATTAGTGGTTGGTTGGTTTATATATACAGTGAGGAAAATAAGTATTTGAACACCCTGTGATTTTGCGAGTTCTCCCACTTAGAAATCATGGAGGGGTCTGAAATTTTCATCTGTGACAGACATAATCCAAAAAAAAAAAAATCCGTAAATCACAATGTATGATTTTTTAAATAATTTATTTGCATGTTACTGCTGCAAATAAGTATTTAAACACCTGCCAATCAGCAAAAATTCTAGCCCTCAAAGATCTGTTAGTCCGCCTCTAAAAAGTCCACCTCCACTCCACTTATTATTCCAAATTAGAAGCACCTATTTGAGGTCGTTAGCTACATAAAAAAGATCAACTGTTGGAGCAATTATTAGAAAATGGAAGACGCTAAACATGACTGTCAATCACCCTCAGACTGGGGCTCCATGTAAGATCCCACCTCGTGGTGTATCAATGATCCTAAGAAAGGTGAGGAATCAGCCCAGAACTGCAGGGGAGGAGCTGGTCAATGACCTGAAGAGAGGTGGCACCACTGTTTCCAAGGTTACTGTGGGTAATACACTAAGACGTCATGGGTTAACATCATGCATGGCATGGAAGGTTCCCCTTCTTAAATCAACACACATCCAAGCCTGTCTTAAGTTTGCCCATGACCATTTGGATGATCCAGAGGAGTCATGGGAGAAAGTTATGTGGTCAGATGAGACCAAAATAGAACTTTTTGGTCTTAACTCCACTCGCCGTGTTTGGAGGAAGAAGAATGCCGAGCACCATCCCAAAAACACTGTCCCTACTGTGAAGCATGGGGGTGGAAGCATCATGCTTTGGGGGTGTTTTTCTGCACATGGGACAGGACGACTGCACTGTATTAAGGAGAGGATGACCGGGGCCATGTATTACGAGATTCTGGGGAACAACCGCCTTCCCTCAGTTGAAGATGGGTCGTGGATGGGTCTTCCAACATGACAATGACCCGAAGCACACAGCCACGATAACCAAGAAGTGGCTTTGTAAGAAGCATATCAAGGTTCTGGAGTGGCCTAGCCAGTCTCCAGGCCTAAAGCCAATAGAAAATCTTTGGAGGGAGCTCAAACTCCGTGTTTCTCAGCAACAGCCCAGTAACCTGGCTGATCTAGAGAAGATCTGTGTGGAGGAATGGGCCAAAATCCCTGAAATACTTATTTGCAGCATAACATACAATCTGTTTAGGTGAAAGAAAATCCTTCTCCGTTCTACTTCACTGTGAAGCTAAGAGTGGTGATGCAAAATGCTAAATAAAGAGGAGTGGCCCCAGGAAAGAGCCCTGGAGCACACCTGAAATGACTGTGACCTGAACCGAGTGTGACCTGAGAGATACCAGTCTAATGAAGTATGGGTAATGCCATCAGAGGATTTGGCACATTAAAAAAAAAAAATAATTATCAGTATGTAAGAATCCTGCCATTCCATTAACCTCACTCATGTAAAGAACCTTGCGCAACCTCTGTTGTGATTTGGCAGAAAGTGGCAGTGGTGATTTGCCAGATTTGATCATGAAACAGCTTTGGCAGAAAGTCTTACAACAGTAAATTAAACATGAAAGATTTTTGGAATATCTGAGCAGGCAGTGGCAGTGAAAAGAGAAAAAATAACTTCAGTATGTATGATCGAATTGTGTCCAAATAGCAATGTTTCTTATGTTTCTCAATTGGAAACATAAGAAACATGATAGAAGAAACATTAGAAACAGCCTAGTTTCTAATGTTTCTCAGCAGACTGAAGGCAGGAATGGCTGATGGGACTTCACTGCGGGGTAGTCTTTGGACTCATGAAACAACTTCCGTTTGGTTATGATTCTGGATTTTCTATCTGAGGTAGAGGTTTATGTTTTTCTTTTCTGGGTTTTGGGCATCTCTGATGTGTTTCCTCATGCTGTTGTTTATCCTTGATTAATTCATTCATTTATTCTTTCTTTTTCAATACCTGGGTTACATGGGGCTGGAGCCTAACCCAACAGTCACTGCATGAGAAGCAGGGTTCACCCTGAACAGGACACCAGTCTATCACAGGGCCAGATATAGATGGACAAACACATCCACACCTATGGACAATTTAAAGTTTCCAGTTCGCCTAACCTGCATGTCGTTGGAAGTGGGAGGAAACCAGAACCAACACGAGGAGAAGATCAAACTCCACAAAGAAAGCACCAGGTGGGAAGCTATCTCATGACCTTCTTGCTGTGAGGCAATAGTGCAAGCCACTAATCCACCATGCCACCCTTATTGTGAATTGTAATCTTTAAAAAAAAGAATAATAATAAAACACATTTTAAAAAGATGGCCTCATAACACGACACTTTCAATGAGATATTTCACAAATGAGTTTTGTTTTTTCTGTACATCACAGGTGAGAACTTGGCTTTTTGGGAAGCAGCTGAAGAACTAAAATGGGGAACTGCATCATCCATGTCAGCAAAGGCAGAAAGCATCTTTAAGTAAGATTGTGCACTCAGGTAACATGTACTTGACTTATGAACCCCAGGAATTAATGTGACGAGGGTTGGGTATAGAGAACTGGTTCTTTTCGGGAATTGTTAAGAAATGATTCGATCCACCGACATCAACAGCCTTTTTTCTTAACGATTCCCTTATCGGTCCTTCAGAGCAGCCGTTGTTTTTGAGGGTGTTTGTCGGGAAAATGATCATTTCTCTACGTTGATTACAGACCCCGCAGCGGCTCTGTAATCAACCGCTTCTGCCGCGTGACTCCACTTTGAAGTTTGAACCAGTGAAGTAGTGCTTCGATCCACTGCTTCATTGGTTCTTTGATTCCCTGCTCTTCAGAAGCGGCAAGTCCACTTCTTAACCCCTCTCAAAACCATTAAAATATGTCAATCTTGAGTCACTTTTATGTGGATTAAAGTCACTAACTGGGACTCTTGTCTTGTTGCAGGCAAGAAACGAGAATCGTCCTCCGTTCCGTTGGCACAGCTCCAAACGCTGTTCTGCTCACTGCCGAAACAAAGTCCGGTCGGAATTAATAACTTTAAAGCAAATCACCGCTTTAAATAAAATGACATACACTCAACTAAAATGTTTTTTTCCTCCCAACATGAGACGTCCTGCGTTCTTTATGAATTACATCCTGATGTGCAGCACAGCCAGCTGCAAGAGCTCAGCTCAGAGGTATGGAAAGACATTCATGCCGGCTTGCCTCTACTGGTGGTTGGCTCTCACTGCGGTATTGTATCACTTCCTGTTCCGGAGCACAGCGGCGTTTTGCTGTATCTGTTAGCTGTTTAATCTGCACAGTTAGATTGATCTAGTTACCTAGATAACGATTTGTTTCACAGTGTAATCTTCACGTGCCTTAACTAAAGCACTCCCTCTGCTGAATCACCTCTAAATTATTTACACATTATTCACTTTGTGTGTTTTTAGGAATTCGCTAGCTTAGCGCAGCTACTAGCTCTTAGCCAGTTTAGCATGGCCGCTTCTCCTGTCTCTCCCGCACTTTTCTGCTCTGGGTGTGAAATGTTTAGTTATTCCTCGGCCTCCTTTAGCAGTAATGGTACTTGTAATAAGTGTAGCTTATTAGTAGCTTTGGAGGCCAGGCTGGGCGAATTGGAGACTCGGCTCCGCACCGTGGAAAATTCTACAGCTAGCCAGGCCCCTGTAGTCGGTGCGGACCAAGGTAGCTTAGCCGCCGTTAGTTTCCCTCTGGCAGATCCCGAGCAGCCGGGAAAGCAGGCCGACTGGGTGACTGTGAGGAGGAAGCGTAGTTCTAAACAGAAGCCCCGTGTACACCGCCAACCCGTTCACATTTCTAACCGTTTTCCCCACTCGACGACACACCCGCCGAGGATCAAACTCTGGTTATTGGCGACTCTGTTTTGAGAAATGTGAAGTTAGCGACACCAGCAACCATAGTCAATTGTCTTCCAGGGGCCAGAGCAGGCGACATTGAAGGAAATTTGAAACTGCTGGCTAAGGCTAAGCGTAAATTTGGTAAGATTGTAATTCACGTCGGCAGTAATGACACCCGGTTACGCCAATCGGAGGTCACTAAAATTAACATTGAATCGGTGTGTAACTTTGCAAAAACAATGTCGGACTCTGTAGTTTTCCCTGGGCCCCTCCCCAGTCGGACCGGGAGTGACATGTTTAGCCGCATGTTCTCCTTGAATTGCTGGCTGTCTGAGTGGTGTCCAAAAAATGAGGTGGGCTTCATAGATAATTGGCAAAGCTTCTGGGGAAAACCTGGTCTTGTTAGGAGAGACGGCATCCATCCCACTTTGGATGGAGCAGCTCTCATTTCTAGAAATCTGGCCAATTTTCTTAAATCCTCCAAACCGTGACTATCCAGGGTTGGGACCAGGAAGCAGAGTTGTAGTCTTACACACCTCTCTGCAGCTTCTCTCCCCCTGCCATCCCCTCATTACCCCATCCCCGTAGAGACGGTGCCTGCTCCCAGACCACCAATAACCAGCAAAAATCTATTTAAGCATAAAAATTCAAAAAGAAAAAATAATATAGCACCTTCAACTGCACCACAGACTAAAACAGTTAAATGTGGTCTATTAAACATTAGGTCTCTCTCTTCTAAGTCCCTGTTAGTAAATGATATAATAATTGATCAACATATTGATTTATTCTGCCTTACAGAAACCTGGTTACAGCAGGATGAATATGTTAGTTTAAATGAGTCAACTCCCCCGAGTCACATTAACTGCCAGAATGCTCGTAGCACGGGCCGAGGCGGAGGATTAGCAGCAATCTTCCATTCCAGCTTATTAATTAATCAAAAACCCAGACAGAGCTTTATTTCATTTGAAAGCTTGACTCTTAGTCTTGTCCATCCAAATTGGAAGTCCCAAAAACCAGTTTTATTTGTTATTATCTATCGTCCACCTGGTCGTTACAGTGAGTTTCTCTGTGAATTTTCAGACCTTTTGTCTGACTTAGTGCTTAGCTCAGATAAGATAATTATAGTGGGCGATTTTAACATCCACACAGATGCTGAGAATGACAGCCTCAACACTGCATTTAATCTATTATTAGACTCAATTGGCTTTGCTCAAAATGTAAATGAGTCCACCCACCACTTTAATCATATCTTAGATCTTGTTCTGACTTATGGTATGGAAATTGAAGACTTAACAGTATTCCCTGAAAACTCCCTTCTGTCTGATCATTTCTTAATAACATTTACATTTACTCTGATGGACTACCCAGCAGTGGGGAATAAGTTTCATTACACTAGAAGTCTTTCAGAAAGCGCTGTAACTAGGTTTAAGGATATGATTCCTTCTTTATGTTCTCTAATGCCATATACCAACACAGTGCAGAGTAGCTACCTAAACTCTGTAAGGGAGATAGAGTATCTCGTCAATAGTTTTACATCCTCATTGAAGACAACTTTGGATGCTGTAGCTCCTCTGAAAAAGAGAGCTTTAAATCAGAAGTGCCTGACTCCGTGGTATAACTCACAAACTCGCAGCTTAAAGCAGATAACCCGTAAGTTGGAGAGGAAATGGCGTCTCACTAATTTAGAAGATCTTCACTTAGCCTGGAAAAAGAGTCTGTTGCTCTATAAAAAAAGCCCTCCGTAAGGCTAGGACATCTTACTACTCATCACTAATTGAAGAAAATAAGAACCCCAGGTTTCTTTTCAGCACTGTAGCCAGGCTGACAAAGAGTCAGAGCTCTATTGAGCTGAGTATTCCTTTAACTTTAACTAGTAATGACTTCATGACTTTCTTTGCTAAAAAAATTTTAACTATTAGAGAAAAAATTACTCATAACCATCCCAAAGACGTATCGTTATCTTTGGCTGCTTTCAGTGATGCCGGTATTTGGTTAGACTCTTTCTCTCAGATTGTTCTGTCTGAGTTATTTTCATTAGTTACTTCATCCAAACCATCAACATGTCTATTAGACCCCATTCCTACCAGGCTGCTCAAGGAAGCCCTACCATTAATTAATGCTTCGATCTTAAATATGATCAATCTATCTTTATTAGTTGGCTATGTACCACAGGCTTTTAAGGTGGCAGTAATTAAACCATTACTTAAAAAGCCATCACTTGACCCAGCTATCTTAGCTAATTATAGGCCAATCTCCAACCTTCCTTTTCTCTCAAAAATTCTTGAAAGGGTAGTTGTAAAACAGCTAACTGATCATCTGCAGAGGAATGGTCTATTTGAAGAGTTTCAGTCAGGTTTTAGAATTCATCATAGTACAGAAACAGCATTAGTGAATGTTACAAATGATCTTCTTATGGCCTCATGTTAGACCTCAGTGCTGCTTTTGATACTGTTGACCATAAAATTTTATTACAGAGATTAGAGCATGCCATAGGTATTAAAGGCACTGCGCTGCGGTTAAATGGGGAATCTTCTTCACAGACTAAGGTTAATTATGGAGTTCCACAAGGTTCTGTGCTAGGACCAATTTTATTCACTTTATACATGCTTCCCTTAGGCAGTATTATTAGACGCATTGCTTAAATTTTCATTGTTACGCAGATGATACCCAGCTTTATCTATCCATGAAGCCAGAGGACACACACCAATTAGCTAAACTGCAGGATTGTCTTACAGACATAAAGACATGGATGACCTCTAATTTCCTGCTTTTAAACTCAGATAAAACTGAAGTTATTGTACTTGGCCCCACAAATCTTAGAAACATGGTGTCTAACCAGATCCTTACTCTGGATGGCATTACCCTGACCTCTAGTAATACTGTGAGAAATCTTGGAGTCATTTTTGATCAGGATATGTCATTCAAAGCGCATATTAAACAAATATGTAGGACTGCTTTTTTGCATTTATGCAATATCTCTAAAATTAGAAAGGTCTTGTCTCAGAGTGATGCTGAAAAACTAATTCATGCATTTATTTCCTCTAGGCTGGACTATTGTAATTCATTATTATCAGGTTGTCCTAAAAGTTCCCTAAAAAGCCTTCAGTTAATTCAAAATGCTGCAGCTAGAGTACTAACGGGGACTAGAAGGAGAGAGCATATCTCACCCATATTGGCCTCTCTTCATTGGCTTCCTGTTAATTCTAGAATAGAATTTAAAATTCTTCTTCTTACTTATAAGGTTTTGAATAATCAGGTCCCATCTTATCTTAGGGACCTCATAGTACCATATCACCCCAATAGAGTGCTTCGCTCTCAGACTGCAGGCTTACTTGTAGTTCCTAGGGTTTGTAAGAGTAGAATGGGAGGCAGAGCCTTCAGCTTTCAGGCTCCTCTCCTGTGGAACCAGCTCCCAATTCAGATCAGGGAGACAGACACCCTCTCTACTTTTAAGATTAGGCTTAAAACTTTCCTTTTTGCTAAAGCTTATAGTTAGGGCTGGATCAGGTGACCCTGAACCATCCCTTAGTTATGCTGCTATAGACTTAGACTGCTGGGGGGTTCCCATGATGCACTGAGTGTTTCTTTCTCTTTTTGCTCTGTATGCACCACTCTGCATTTAATCATTAGTGATTGATCTCTGCTCCCCTCCACAGCATGTCTTTTTCCTGGTTCTCTCCCTCAGCCCCAACCAGTCCCAGCAGAAGACTGCCCCTCCCTGAGCCTGGTTCTGCTGGAGGTTTCTTCCTGTTAAAAGGGAGTTTTTCCTTCCCACTGTCGCCAAGTGCTTGCTCACAGGGGGTCGTTTTGACCGTTGGGGTTTTACATAATTATTGTATGGCCTTGCCTTACAATATAAAGCGCCTTGGGGCAACTGTTTGTTGTGATTTGGCGCTATATAAATAAAATTGATTGAATTGATTGATTGATTAATGTCTGAAATGCTTTTGACAAAAACTACAGATTTTGTTTACTTCTATGTATGTCCAGAGATCAAGGATCCACCATGCAGAGTTTATTTATGTCCAGAGTTTAAGAATCCAGTGACCAATTTCATATTTATTTACTTTAAGACTCAATAATAAATTGTTGACACAGAAAACCTGTAAAGTCTACTTTTAGTACACAGAAAATTCACAAGAGGTATTGATAAGGGAATGGATAAGGAATCAGATAGATAAGCAGAATTAATAATGGTATTGATATTAATAAAATCTTATCAATACCCATCTCTAAATGTGACTGAAGAATTCAAGTGTGCATGGGTGGGCTAGATCAGGTCAAGAAACATGACCTAATGGAACTACTTTTGGGCCTGACTGAGAATCACCCAGGTTGGCCAACAATTCTTCCCAACCTTCTGAAAGTAGCCATATGTCTGCCACAGCCAGGTAATATGTAATGTGTGCTTGGCCTTATCCAGCTGCTGTTGTCTTCAGCACTGAGACAATGACATCCTGAAGCATGGCCAATAAAATGTGGCACATTGCCATAGTGTCATAAATGACACTTTGTTGTAATACACGTAGTATGTCTAACAGAGCAGAGAACCCAGATGCAGACTCAGTCAGAATCTTCACTAACTAGATGCATGAAGCTCTAGGCAGGGTCCAAAGAGCATCCAAAATCACAGGTAGGCAGTGTCCAAAGAGCATTCACAATCATATCAATCAGGGTCTAAAGAATCACAAGGAGGTAATGTCCAGAGCATGGGCAGATTCACAGGTAGAAAGAGCAGTTAGAAGCACAGGGAAGCAGTGTCCAAAGAGCATCCAGAATCAGACGGCGGTAGGGTCCAAAGAGCAGCCAGAATCACAAGGAGACAGGGTCCAATGAGTGGCCAGAATCACAAGGAGGCAGGGTCCAAACAGCAGTCAGAATCATAGGCAGGGTCCAAAGAGCAGCCAAAATCACAGGTAGGCAGTGTCCAAAGAGCATTCATAATCATATCAATCAGGGTCTAAAGAATCACAAGGAGACAGGGCCCAGAGCATGGGCAGATTCACAGGTAGAAAGAGCAGTCAGAAGCACAGGGAAGCAGTGTCCAAAGAGCATCTAGAATCAGATGGAGGTAGGTTCCACAGAACAGTCAGAATTAGAAGGAGGCAGGGTCCTACCAGAGATTTCTTCCAGGCAGTCCGGTTTCCTCCCACTATCAAAAATATGCTTATTGAGGGTTTTCTTCCTTCTCTGTCCATGAAGAAGGCAGTGTATCGGCATCTGGAATATGGCCCTCTGCTCCCGTTGGGTGGATTGTGTCTAACTGTAATTAGGATGGGTTAAATGCGGAGGACAAATTTCATTGTATGTATTTGTGTATGCACAATGAAAGCTCTCCTTCAAACCTCAGGCAGAATCACAGGTAGGCAGGATCCAAAGACCAGCCAAAATCACAGGTAGGCAGGGTCCAAAGAGTGGTCAGAATCACAGGTAGGCTGGGGCCAAAGAGCAGTCAGAAGCACAAAGAGGTAGGGTCCAAATAGCAGTCTGAATCATAGGGAAGCAGGGCCTAAAGGGTGTCCAGAATCACAAGAAGGCAGTGTCCAAAAAGCAGTCTGAATCATAGGGAAGCAGGGCCTAAAGGGTGTCCAGAATCACAAGAAGGCAGTGTCCAAAAAGCAGTCATATTCACAGGTAGAAAGACTAGTCAGCATCACAGGGAAGCAGGGTCCAAAGAGCAACCAGAACCAGAGGGAGGCAGAATCCACAGAGCAGTCAAAATCACAGGTAGGCAAGGTCCAAAGAGCAACCAAAATCACAGGTAGGCATAGGGCAAAGACCAGACAGAATCACATGTAGGCAGGGTCTAAAACGTGGCCTGATACACAGGTAGAGAAAGCAGTCAGAATGACAAGGAAGCAGGGACCAAAGAGTGGCCAGAATCAAATAGAAGCAGGGTACAAAAAGCAGTCCGAATCAGATGGAGGCAGGGTCCAAACAGCAGTCCGAATCAGATGGAGGCAGGGTGCAAAGAGTAGTCAGAATTAAGGCCCAATAGCATGACCTGTGTCGTGCTGGAGAGTAAACTCATCTTTAACGGGTGCAGACAGGATGCAAGAGGGGCGCCGGTGTGTGCTATTATGCACAGATAATTTTGAAATGTTCAAAAAATATTTCGCGCAGAAATGTCGTGCTATGTGGTGCAATCTAATCTCCAACTACATGCAGCTCCTCAAGTGGAGTAAAGAAAAAGTGAACAGAGCAACTGGTAAACAGAGCGCAGCTCGTCTGAAGGATTATAACAAGAAGTTAAATCTGTTATAAATATACTTTAACAGCTGCACACAAGAAGGAAAGAACACACAGCTGTTTTATCAAGCCATGATAATGTAAACATGACAAATAATTACCTTTTTAGATGACTCAAAATGCTTTCTGCAGGTAGTTAGCTGCGCACGTGCATGAACACCTCCAGCTGTTCATGCACGTGCTCCTCTGTGCTTCAGGATGCGATTCAAGATGTTTTCAACAGCCAATTTGCAGAAAAAAAGATTAATCCGCCACAAAATAATTATTTTATATACACAGCATCCAGCGCAGAGCATGTGGCAGCCGGTAGAACAAAGAATGGCGTCCAGCTGTGAACACAGCAGGTGGAATCATCACAACAACATTTGTGCTATTGCGTGAGTCACAGGCATGCTTGTGTCAGTGCATCTTTAGAAGGAGGCAGGGTCCTACAGGGATTTCCTCCAGGCACTCCAGTTTCCTCTCACTATCAAGGGTTTTCTCTGTTCTTTGTCCATGAAGAAGGCACTGTCTCAACATCTGGACTGTGGTTGCCCACTACACCTGTTGGTTGGATTATGTAACTGTAGTTTCAATGGGTTAATGGCAGAGGATACATTTCATTGTGTCTATTTGTCTATGTACAATGAGAATAAAGGCCCATCTTTTTCAAACCTCGGGTAGAGTCACAGGTAGGCAGGATCTAAAGAATGACCAGAATCACAGTTCAGACACTAATGACTTAACAAAAGATCAACATGATCCACATCATCAAAAACACCTACTGTCTTAACAAAAGATCAACATGATCCACATCATCATCAACAGCTACTGTCTTAACAAAAGATCAACATGATCCACATCATCAAAAACACCTACAGACTTAACAAAAGACCAACATGATCCACAACATCAACACCTATAGACTTAACAAAAGATCAACATGATCCACATCATCAAAAACACCTACAGACTTAACACAAGATCAACATGATCCACATCATCATCAACAGCTACTGTCTTAACACAAGATCAACATGATCCACATCATCATCAACAGCTACTGTCTTAACAAAAGATCAACATGATCCACATCATCAAAAACACCTACAGACTTAACACAAGATCAACATAATCCACATCATCATCAACAGCTACTGTCTTAACAAAAGATCAACATGATCCACATCATCAAAAACACCTACTGTCTTAACAAAAGATCAACATGATCCACATCATCAAAAACACCTACAGACTTAACACAAGATCAACATAATCCACATCATCATCAACAGCTACTGTCTTAACAAAAGATCAACATGATCCACATCATCAAAAACACCTACTGTCTTAACAAAAGATCAACATGATCCACATCATCAAAAACACCTACAGACTTAACACAAGATCAACATAATCCACATCATCATCAACAGCTACTGTCTTAACAAAAGATCAACATGATCCACATCATCAAAACACCTACTGTCTTAACAAAAGATCAACATGATCCACATCATCATCAACAGCTACTGTCTTAACAAAAGATCAACATGATCCACATCATCAAAAACAACAACTGTCTTAACACAAGATCAACATGATCCACATCATCATCAACAGCTACTGTCTTAACAAAAGATCAACATGATCCACATCATCAAAAACACCTACTGTCTTAACAAAAGATCAACATGATCCACATCATCATCAACAGCTACTGTCTTAACAAAAGATCAACATGATCCACATCATCAAAACACCTACTGTCTTAACAAAAGATCAACATGATCCACATCATCAAAAACACCTACAGACTTAACAAAAGACCAACATGATCCACATCATCAAAACACCTACAGACTTAACAAAAGATCAACATGATCCACATCATCAAAAACACCTACTGACTTAACAAAAGACAACATGATCCACATCATCAGCATCTACAGACTTAACAAAAGATCAACATGATCCACATCATCAAAAACACCTACAGACTTAACAAAAGATCAACATGATCCACATCATCAACACCTACAGACTTAACAAAAGATCAACATGATCCACATCATCAAAAACACCTACAGACTTAACAAAAGATCAACATGATCCACATCATCAACACCTACAGACTTAACAAAAGATCAACATGATCCACATCATCAAAAACACCTACAGACTTAACAAAAGATCAACATGATCCACATCATCATCAACAGCTACAGACTTAACAAAAGATCAACATGATCCACATCATCATCAACAGCTACTGTCTTAACAAAAGATCAACATGATCCACATCATCAAAAACACCTACAGACTTAACAAAAGATCAACATGATCCACATCATCAAAAACACCTACAGACTTAACAAAAGATCAACATGATCCACATCATCAAAAACACCTACAGACTTAACAAAAGATCAACATGATCCACATCATCAAAAACACCTACAGACTTAACAAAAGATCAACATGATCCACATCATCAAAAACACCTACAGACTTAACAAAAGATCAACATGATCCACATCATCAAAAACACCTACAGACTTAACAAAAGATCAACATGATCCACATCATCATCAACAGCTACAGACTTAACAAAAGATCAACATGATCCACATCAAAAACACCTACAGATTTAACAAAAGACCAACATGATCCACATCATCATCAACAGCTACAGACTTAACAAAAGATCAACATGATCCACATCAAAAACACCTACAGATTTAACAAAAGACCAACATGATCCACATCAAAAACACCTACAGATTTAACAAAAGACCAACATGATCCACATCATCAAAAACACCTACAGACTTAACAAAAGACCAACATGATCCACATCATCAAAAACACCTACAGACTTAAGAAAAGATCAACATGATCCACATCATCAAAAACACCTACAGACTTAACAAAGATCAACATGATCCACATCATCAAAAACACCTACAGACTTAACAAAAGATCAACATGATCCACATCATCAAAACACCTACAGACTTAACAAAAGATCAACATGATCCACATCATCAAAACACCTACAGACTTAACAAAAGATCAACATGATCCACATCATCAAAAACACCTACAGACTTAACAAAAGATCAACATGATCCACATCATCATCAACAGCTACAGACTTAACAAAAGATCAACATGATCCACATCATCATCAACAGCTACTGTCTTAACAAAAGACCAACATGATCCACATCATCAAAAACACCTACAGACTTAACAAAAGATCAACATGATCCACATCATCAAAAACACCTACAGACTTAACAAAAGATCAACATGATCCACATCATCAAAACACCTACAGACTTAACAAAGATCAACATGATCCACATCATCAAAAACACCTACAGACTTAACAAAAGATCAACATGATCCACATCATCAACACCTACAGACTTAACAAAAGATCAACATGATCCACATCATCAGCATCTACAGACTTAACAAAAGATCAACATGATC
>NW_022986305.1:0-36811 GCF_902500255.1 Thalassophryne amazonica | reverse complement strand
AAGTCTGTAGAATGTTGATCAGTTAGGGTGGTGGGTGCTGGTGGATCATGTTGATCTTTTGTTAAGTCTGTAGATGTTGATGATGTGGCTCATTGTTGATTCTTTTGTTAAGTTCTTTAATTGTTGATGATGTGGATATCATGTGATTTTTTGTTAAGTCTGTATATGTTGATAATGGGATCATGTTGATCTTAAGTCAGTAGGTGTTGATGATGTGGATCATGTTGATTTTTTTGTTAGGTCAATGGGTGTTTTTGATGATGTGGATCATGTTGATCTTGTGTTAAGTCATTAGTTTTTGATGATGTGGATCATGTTGATTATTTGTTAAGTCAGTAGGTGTAGATGATGTGGATCATGTTGATTTTTTGTTAAGTCAATAGGTGTTGATGATGTGGATCATGTTGATCTTTTGTTGTCAGAAGGTGTAGATGATGTGGATCATGTTGATCTTGTGTTAAGTCAGTAGTTGTTGATGATGTGGATCATGTTGATCTTTTGTTGTCAGAAGGTGTAGATGATGTGGATCATGTTGATCTTGTGTTAAGTCAATAGTTGTTGATGATGTGGATCATGTTGATCTTTTGTTAAGTAAGTAGTTTTTGATGATGTGGATCCTGTTGATCTTTTGTTGTCAGAAGGTGTTGATGATGTGGATCATGTTGATCTTTTGTTGTCAGAAGGTGTTGATGATGTGGATCATGTTGATCTTATGTTAAGTAAGTAGTTTTTGATTATGTGGATCATGTTGATTTTTTGTTAAGTCAGTAGGTGTAGATGATGTGGATCATGTTGATCTTGTGTTAAGTCAATAGTTGTTGATGATGTGGATCATGTTGATCTTTTGTTGTCAGAAGGTGTAGATGATGTGGATCATGTTGATCTTGTGTTAAGTCAATAGTTGTTGATGTGGATCATGTTGATCTTTTGTTGTCAGAAGGTGTAGATGATGTGGATCATGTTGATCTTGTGTTAAGTCAATAGTTGTTGATGATGTGGATCATGTTGATCTTTTGTTAAGTAAGTAGTTTTTGATGATGTGGATCCTGTTGATCTTTTGTTGTCAGAAGGTGTTGATGATGTGGATCATGTTGATCTTTTGTTGTCAGAAGGTGTTGATGATGTGGATCATGTTGATCTTTTGTTAAGTAAGTAGTTTTTGATAATGTGGATCATGTTGATCTTTTGTTAAGTCTGTAGATGTTGATGATGTGGATCATGTTGATCTTTTGTTAAGTCAGTAGGTGGTGGTGATGTGGATCATGTTGATCTTTTGTTAAGTCTGTAGATGTTGATGATGTGGATCATGTTGATCTTTTGTTAAGTCTGTATATGTTGATGATGTGGATCATGTTGATTTTTTGTTAAGTCTGTATATGTTGATAATGTGGATCATGTTGATCTTAAGTCAGTAGGTGTTGATGATGTGGATCATGTTGATCTTTTGTTAAGTCATTAGTTTTGATGATGTGGATCATGTTGATCTTTTGTTAAGTCATTAGTTTTTGATAATGTGGATCATGTTGATCTTACGTTAAGTAAGTAGTTTTTGATGATGTGGATCATGTTGATCTTTTGTTAAGTCATTAGTTTTTGATGATGTGGATCATGTTGATCTTTTGTTAAGTCATTAGTTTTTGATGATGTGGATCATGTTGATCTTTTGTTAAGTCATTAGTTTTTGATGATGTGGATCATGTTGATCTTTTGTTAAGTCATTAGTTTTTGATGATGTGGATCATGTTGATTTTTTGTTAAGTCAGTAGGTGTAGATGATGTGGATCCTGTTGATCTTTTGTTGTCAGAAGGTGTTGATGATGTGGATCATGTTGATCTTTTGTTGTCAGAAGGTGTTGATGATGTGGATCATGTTGATCTTATGTTAAGTAAGTAGTTTTTGATTATGTGGATCATGTTGATTTTTTGTTAAGTCAGTAGGCGTAGATGATGTGGATCATGTTGATCTTGTGTTAAGTCAATAGTTGTTGATGATGTGGATCATGTTGATCTTTTGTTGTCAGAAGGTGTAGATGATGTGGATCATGTTGATCTTGTGTTAAGTCAATAGTTGTTGATGATGTGGATCATGTTGATCTTTTGTTGTCAGAAGGTGTAGATGATGTGGATCATGTTGATCTTGTGTTAAGTCAATAGTTGTTGATGATGTGGATCATGTTGATCTTTTGTTAAGTAAGTAGTTTTTGATTATGTGGATCCTGTTGATCTTTTGTTGTCAGAAGGTGTTGATGATGTGGATCATGTTGATCTTTTGTTGTCAGAAGGTGTTGATGATGTGGATCATGTTGATCTTTTGTTAAGTAAGTAGTTTTTGATAATGTGGATCTTGTTGATCTTTTGTTAAGTAAGTAGTTTTTGATGATGTGGATCATGTTGAGCTTTTGTTAAATCAGTAGGTGTTGGTGATGTTGATCCTGTTGCTCTTTTGTTAAATCAGTAGGTGGTGGTGATGTGGATCATGTTGATCTTTTGTTAAGTCTGTAGATGTTGATGATGTGGATCATGTTGATCTTTTGTTAAGTCAGTAGGTGGTGGTGATGTGGATCATGTTGATCTTTTGTTAAGTCTGTAGATGTTGATGATGTGGATCATGTTGATCTTTTGTTAAGTCTGTATATGTTGATGATGTGGATCATGTTGATTTTTTGTTAAGTCTGTATATGTTGATAATGTGGATCATGTTGATCTTAAGTCAGTAGGTGTTGATGATGTGGATCATGTTGATCTTTTGTTAAGTCAGTAAGTGTTGATGATGTGGATCATGTTGATCTTTTGTTAAGTCAGAAGGTGTTGATGATGTGGATCATGTTGATCTTTTGTTAAGTCATTAGTTTTTGATGATGTGGATCATGTTGATCTTTTGTTAAGTCATTAGTTTTTGATGATGTGGATCATGTTGATTTTTTGTTAAGTCAGTAGGTGTAGATGATGTGGATCATGTTGATTTTTTGTTAAGTCAATAGGTGTTGATGATGTGGATCATGTTGATCTTTTGTTGTCAGAAGGTGTAGATGATGTGGATCATGTTGATCTTGTGTTAAGTCAGTAGTTGTTGATGATGTGGATCATGTTGATCTTTTGTTGTCAGAAGGTGTAGATGATGTGGATCATGTTGATCTTGTGTTAAGTCAATAGTTGTTGATGATGTGGATCATGTTGATCTTTTGTTAAGTAAGTAGTTTTTGATGATGTGGATCCTGTTGATCTTTTGTTGTCAGAAGGTGTTGATGATGTGGATCATGTTGATCTTTTGTTGTCAGAAGGTGTTGATGATGTGGATCATGTTGATCTTATGTTAAGTAAGTAGTTTTTGATGATGTGGAACATGTTGATTTTTTGTTAAGTCAGTAGGTGTAGATGATGTGGATCATGTTGATCTTGTGTTAAGTCAATAGTTGTTGATGATGTGGATCATGTTGATCTTTTGTTGTCAGAAGGTGTAGATGATGTGGATCATGTTGATCTTGTGTTAAGTCAATAGTTGTTGATGATGTGGATCATGTTGATCTTTTGTTGTCAGAAGGTGTAGATGATGTGGATCATGTTGATCTTGTGTTAAGTCAATAGTTGTTGATGATGTGGATCATGTTGATCTTTTGTTAAGTAAGTAGTTTTTGATGATGTGGATCCTGTTGATCTTTTGTTGTCAGAAGGTGTTGATGATGTGGATCATGTTGATCTTTTGTTGTCAGAAGGTGTTGATGATGTGGATCATGTTGATCTTTTGTTAAGTAAGTAGTTTTTGATAATGTGGATCTTGTTGATCTTTTGTTAAGTAAGTAGTTTTTGATGATGTGGATCATGTTGAGCTTTTGTTAAATCAGTAGGTGTTGATGATGTGGATCATGTTGATCTTTTGTTAAGTCAGTAGGTGTTGATGATGTGGATCATGTTGATCTTTTGTTAAGTCTGTAGGTGTTGATGATGTGGATCATGTTGATCTTTTGTTAAGTCTGTAGGTGTTGATGATGTGGATCATGTTGATCTTTTGTTAAGTCAGTAGGTGTTGGTGATGTGGATCATGTTGATCTTTTGTTAAGTCTGTAGGTGTTGATGATGTGGATCATGTTGATCTTTTGTTAAGTCTGTAGGTGTTGATGATGTGGATCATGTTGATCTTTTGTTAAGTCTGTAGGTGTTGATGATGTGGATCATGTTGATCTTTGTTAAGTCAGTAGGTGTTGATGATGTGGATCATGTTGATCTTTTGTTAAGTCAGTAGGTGTTGATGATGTGGATCATGTTGATCTTTTGTTAAGTCTGTAGGTGTTGATGATGTGGATCATGTTGATCTTTGTTAAGTCTGTAGGTGTTGATGATGTGGATCATGTTGATCTTTTGTTAAGTCAGTAGGTGTTGATGATGTGGATCATGTTGATCTTTTGTTAAGTCAGTAGGTGTTGATGATGTGGATCATGTTGATCTTTTGTTAAGTCAGTAGGTGTTTTTGATGATGTGGATCATGTTGATCTTTTGTTAAGTCTGTAGGTGTTTTTGATGATGTGGATCATGTTGATCTTTTGTTAAGTCAGTAGGTGTTTTTGATGATGTGGATCATGTTGATCTTTTGTTAAGTCAGTAGGTGTTGATGATGTGGATCATGTTGATCTTTTGTTAAGTCAGTAGGTGTTGATGATGTGGATCATGTTGATCTTTTGTTAAGTCAGTAGGTGTTGATGATGTGGATCATGTTGATCTTTTGTTAAGTCTGTAGGTGTTGATGATGTGGATCATGTTGATCTTTTGTTAAGTCAGTAGGTGTTGATGATGTGGATCATGTTGATCTTTTGTTAAGTCAGTAGGTGTTTTTGATGATGTGGATCATGTTGATCTTTTGTTAAGTCAGTAGGTGTTGATGATGTGGATCATGTTCATCTTGTGTTAAGTCAATAGTTGTTGATGATGTGGATCATGTTGATCTTTTGTTAAGTAAGTAGTTTTGATGATGTGGATCATGTTGATTTTTTGTTAGGTTCGTAGGTGTAGATGATGTGGATCATGTTGATCTTGTGTTAAGTCAATAGTTGTTGATGATGTGGATCATGTTGATCTTTTGTTGTCAGAAGGTGTAGATGATGTGGATCATGTTGATCTTGTGTTAAGTCAATAGTTGTTGATGATGTGGATCATGTTGATCTTTTGTTGTCAGAAGGTGTAGATGATGTGGATCATGTTGATCTTGTATTAAGTCAATAGTTGTTGATGATGTGGATCATGTTGATCTTTTGTTAAGTAAGTAGTTTTTGATGATGTGGATCCTGTTGATCTTTTGTTGTCAGAAGGTGTTGATGATGTGGATCATGTTGATCTTTTGTTGTCAGAAGGTGTTGATGATGTGGATCATGTTGATCTTTTGTTAAGTAAGTAGTTTTTGATAATGTGGATCTTGTTGATCTTTTGTTAAGTAAGTAGTTTTTGATGATGTGGATCATGTTGAGCTTTTGTTAAATCAATAGGTCTTGGTGATGTTGATCCTGTTGCTCTTTTGTTAAATCAGTAGATGTTGATGATGTGGATCATGTTGATCTTTTGTTAAGTCTGTAGATGATGATGTGGATCATGTTGATCTTTTGTTAAGTCAGTAGATGTTGATGATGTGGATCATGTTGATCTTTTGTTAAGTCTGTAGATGATGATGTGGATCATGTTGATCTTTTGTTAAGTCAGTAGGTGTTGGTGATGTGGATCATGTTGATCTTTTGTTAAGTCAGTAGGTGTTGGTGATGTGGATCATGTTGATCTTTTGTTAAGTCTGTAGATGTTGATGATGTGGATCATGTTGATCTTTTGTTAAGTCTGTATATGTTGATGATGTGGATCATGTTGATCTTTTGTTAAATCAGTAGGTGTTGGTGATGTGGATCATGTTGATCTTTTGTTAAATCACTAGGTGTTGGTGATGTGGATCATGTTGATCTTTTGTTAAGTCAGTAGGTGTTGGTGACGTGGATCATGTTGATCTTTTGTTAAATCAGTAGGTGTTTTTGATGATGTGGATCATGTTGATCTTTTGTTAAATCAGTAGGTGTTTTTGATGATGTGGATCATGTTGATCTTTTGTTAAATCAGTAGGTGTTTTTGATGATGTGGATCATGTTGATCTTTTGTTAAATCAGTAGATGATGATGTGGATCATGCTGATCTTTTGTTAAATCAGTAGGTGTTTTTGATGATGTGGATCATGTTGATCTTTTTTAAGTCTGTAGATGTTGATAATGTGGATCATGTTGATCTTTTGTTAAGTCAGTAGGTGTTTTTGATGATGTGGATCATGTTGATCTTTTGTTAAGTCAGTAGGTGTTGGTGATGTGGATCATGTTGATCTTTTGTTAAATCAGTAGGTGTTGGTGATGTGGATCATGTTGATCTTTTGTTAAATCAGTAGGTGTTGGTGATGTGGATCATCTTGATCTTTTGTTAAATCAGTAGGTGTTGGTGATGTGGATCATGTTGATCTTTTGTTAAATCAGTAGGTGTTGGTGATGTGGATCATGTTGATCTTTTGTTAAATCAGTAGGTGTTGGTGATGTGGATCATGTTGATCTTTTGTTAAGTCAGTAGGTGTTGGTGATGTGGATCATGTTGATCTTTTGTTAAATCAGTAGGTGTTGGTGATGTGGATCATGTTGATCTTTTGTTAAGTCAGTAGGTGTTGGTGATGTGGATCATGTTGATCTTTTGTTAAATCAGTAGATGTTGATGATGTTGATCATGTTGATCTTTTGTTAAATCAGTAGGTGTTTTTGATGATGTGGATCATGTTGATCTTTTGTTAAATCAGTAGGTGTTTTTGATGTTGTGGATCATGTTGATCTTTTGTTAAATCAGTAGATGTTGATGTTGTGGATCAAGTTGATCTTTTTTAAGTCTGTAGATGTTGATGTTGTGGATCATGTTGATCTTTTGTTAAATCAGTAGATGTTGATGATGTGGATCCTGTTGATCTTTTGTTAAATCAGTAGATGTTGAGGATCAAGTTGATCTTTTTTTAAGTCTGTGGATGATGATGATGTGGATCAATTTGATCTTTTGTTAAATCAGTAGATGTTGATGTTGTGGATCAAGTTGATCTTTTAAGTCTGTAGATGTTGATGATGTGGATCATGTTGATCTTTTGTTAAGTCAGTAAGTAGTTGTTTTGCTTCATGTTGATCTTGTTTTCATTTTAGGATGTTTCTAGCACCAGGTGCTTCCCGCTGGATCAACATTGATGGCAGAACCATGGGTCTGACAGTGAAAGGCCTGGAACATCCTCACCGCTGTGTCCTGGATGTAGCGCAGACACATGTCTTCTTGCTTATGAAGAAGGTATGGCCTGTATCTTTCGTTGGTGTACCTCATTTTCAACAGCCTTTGTTCAAAGTGAAATCCAACCTCCTTAGGGCCCCTTCACATAACACAAAGTTGGGCAAAAGCAGCAGGAACCAGCTGAAAAAGAGCAAGAAAAAAAAACGATTTGGCAAATGCTGAAAAATTCCAGCTGCTGTCGGGAGGGACACCCAGTCAGACAAGCATGATCGATCCCACAGCGGCTGTTTCGTGCACGTGCAAACAAGCGTGCAAGGATGTACATCGCGCTCAGACAGCAGCAGCAGCGATTATATGCTGGACATATTATTTATGCTGTGCAGAAATCAACAGAAATGTGTAAAGCACAAAATAAGTGAGTGTAGAGAATATCATAAGAATAACGAATGTACTGTTTAAGACAATCGTGTTTCTGGCAATGATTCTGTTCTCACTGTAAAAACAAAAAAAAAGACACACACACAAAAAAAACCTCACAACCACACTTTTTAATATTTAATTCCTGTTATAAGAGCGGACAATACAAGAATTATACCTCCTCCTGGACGTACACAAGGAAGTAATGAACTGACATGGATGACTTTTTCTTCCTTTTATTTTTTACATGAATGACTTGATGTGTTCCTCAGGCCAGCGCACACTGAAGCGCTGCAGACCACGGTGCAAAGGTGATATGTGTTTTTAATTATGACTAGGGATGGGTATTGATAAGATTTTATCGATATTGATACCATTATCGATTCCGCTTATCGATCCAATTCCTTATCTATTCCCTTATCGATGCCTCCTGTGAATTTTCTGTGTACTAAAAGTAGGCTTTACAGGTTTTCTATGTCAACATTTTATTGTCTTAAAGTAAATAACTATGAAATTGGTCACTGGATCCTTATACTCTGGATCTAAATAAACTCTACATGGTGGATCCTTGATCTCTGGACATAAATAGAAATAAATAGAATCTGTGTTTTTTGTCAAAAGCATTTCCTTTCAGACATTATTGGCATGAATGTCTTTCCATACCTCTGAGCTGAACTCTTGCAGCTGACTGTGCTGCACGTCAGGTTGTAATTCATAAAGAATGCAGGATGTCTCATTTTGGGAGGAAAAAACATTTTAGTCGATTGTAGTTTCTTGTCTGTATTACAACGTTTGGAAAGAGGAGTCATTTTATTTAAAGCGGCGATTCATTTTGAAGTTATTAATTCCGACCAGATTCTGTCTCGGCAGAGAACGCTTGGAGCTGTGCCAATGGAACGGAGGATGATTCTCGTTTCTTGACTGCAACAAGACAAGAGTCCCAGTTAGTGACTTTAATCCACACAAAAGTGACTCATGATTGACGTATTTTAATAGCTATGAGAGCGGTTAAGAAGCGGACTTGCTGCTTCTGAAGAGCAGCAAATCAAAGAACCAATGTGGACTGAAGCACTGCTTCATTGGTTCACGCTTCAAAGTGGAGTCGCACTGCAGAAATGGTTGATTACAGACCCGCTGCAGGGTCTGTAATCAATGTAGAGGAATGATCATTTTCCTGACAAACACCCTCAAAAACAATGGCCGCTCTGAAGGACCGATAAGGAATATTGATATCGATGGATCGAATCATTTATTAATGATAACCAAAAAGAACCAGTTCTCCATAACTGACCCTAATTAAGACCGGGCGAAGAGAGCCCGCAGATGCACGTTCCTCGTGGTGGCATCTTGTTGTAAAAGTGATATTCTGCATGGCATGATATGTATTCACCAGCTGTGCATAGCGATGATGCTGCACTCATTTGCAACTTTGACTGCAGCTCCTCACCGTGCGTGCTGAGACGTGGTTGGGGCGATCAAATCAAATCAGTTTTATTTATATAGCGCCAAATCACAACAAACAGTTGCCCCAAGGCGCTTTATATTGTAAGGCAAAAGCCATACAATAATTACAGAAAAACCCCAACGGTCAAAACGACCCCCTGTGAGCAAGCACTTGGCGACAGTGGGAAGGAAAAACTCCCTTTTACCATGAAGAAACCTCCAGCAGAACCAGGCTCAGGGAGGGGCAGTCTTCTGCTGGGACTGGTTGGGGCTGAGGGGAGAGAATCAGGAAAAAGACATGCTGTGGAAGAGAGCAGAGATCAATCACTAATGATTAAATGCAGAGTGGTGCATACAGAGCAAAAAGAGAAAGAAACAGTGCATCATGGGAACCCCCCAGCAGTCTACGTCTATAGCAGCATAACTAAGGGATGGTTCAGGGTCACCTGATCCAACCCTAACTATAAGCTTTAGCAAAAAGGAAAGTTTTAAGCCTAATCTTAAAAGTAGAGAGGGTGTCTGTCTCCCTGATCTGAATTGGGAGCTGGTTCCACAGGAGAGGAGCCTGAAAGCTGAAGGCTCTGCCTCCCATTCTACTCTTACAAACCCTAGGAACTACAAGTAAGCCTGCAGTCTGAGAGCGAAGCACTCTATTGGGGTGATATGGTACTATGAGGTCCCTAAGATAAGATGGGACCTGATTATTCAAAACCTTATAAGTATGAAGAAGAATTTTAAATTCTATTCTAGAATTAACAGGAAGCCAATGAAGAGAGGCCAATATGGGTGAAATATGCTCTCTCCTTCTAGTCCCCGTAAGTACTCTAGCTGCAGCATTTTGAATTAACTGAAGGCTTTTCAGGGAACTTTTAGGACAACCTGATAATAATGAATTACAATAGTCCAGCCTAGAGAAAATAAATCCATGAATTAGTTTTTCAGCATCACTCTGAGACAAGACCTTTCTAATTTTAGAGATATTGCGCAAATGCAAAAAAGCAGTCCTACATATTTGCTTAATATGCGCATTGAAGGACATATCCTGATCAAAAATGACTCCAAGATTTCTCACAGTATTACTAGAGGTCAGGGTAATGCCATCCAGAGTAAGGATCTGGTTAGACACCATGTTTCTAAGATTTGTGGGGCCAAGTACAATAACTTCAGTTTTATCTGAATTTAAAAGCAGGAAATTAAAGGTCATCCATGTCTTTATATCTGTAAGACATTCCTGTAATTTAACTAATTGGTGTGTGTCCTCTGGCTTCATGGATAGATGAAGCTGGGTATCATCTGCGTAACAATGAAAATTTAAGCAATGCTTTCTAATAATACTGCCTAAGGGAAGCATGTATAAAGTGAATAAAATTGATCCTAGCACAGAACCTTGTGGAACTCCATAATTAACCTTAGTCTGTGAAGAAGACTCCCCATTTACATCAATAAATTGTAATCTATTAGATAAATATGATTCAAACCACTGCAGCGCAGTGCCTTTAATACCTATGGCATGCTCTAATCTCTGTAATAAAATTTTATGGTCAACAGTATCAAAAGCAGCACTGAGGTCTAACAGAACAAGCACAGAGATGAGTCCACTGTCTGAGGCCATAAGAAGATCATTTGTAACCTTCACTAATGCTGTTTCTGTACTATGATGAATTCTAAACCCTGACTGAAACTCTTCAAATAGACCATTCCTCTGCAGATGATCAGTTAGCTGTTTTACAACTACCCTTTCAAGAATTTTTGAGAGAAAAGGAATAATTAGATAAGATAGCTGGGTCAAGTGATGGCTTTTTAAGTAATGGTTTAATTACTGCCACCTTAAAAGCCTGTGGTACATAGCCAACTAATAAAGATAGATTGATCATATTTAAGATCGAAGCATTAATTAATGGTAGGGCTTCCTTGAGCAGCCTGGTAGGAATGGGGTCTAATAGACATGTTGATGGTTTGGAGGAAGTAACTAATGAAAATAACTCAGACAGAACAATCGGAGAGAAAGAGTCTAACCAAATACCAGCATTACTGAAAGCAGCCAAAGATAACAATATGTCTTTGGGATTTTCTCTAATAGTTAAAATTTTATTAGCAAAGTCATGAAGTCATTACTAGTTAAAGTTAAAGGAATACTCGGCTCAATAGAGCTCTGACTCTTTGTCAGCCTGGCTACAGTGCTGAAAAGAAACCTGGGGTTGTTCTTATTTTCTTCAATTAGTGATGAGTAGTAAGATGTCCTAGCTTTACGGAGGGCTTTTTTATAGAGCAACAGACTCTTTTTCCAGGCTAAGTGAAGATCTTCTAAATTAGTGAGATGCCATTTCCTCTCCAACTTACGGGTTATCTGCTTTAAGCTGCAAGTTTGTGAGTTATACCACGGAGTCAAGCTCTTCTGATGTAAGGCTTTTTCAGAGGAGCTAGAGCATCCAAAGTTGTGCTCAATGAGGATGTAAAACGATTGACGAGATAATCTATCTCACTCACAGAGTTTAGGTAGCTACTCCTCTACACTGTGTTGGTATATGGCATTGGAGAACATAACAAAGAAGGAATCATATCCTTAAACCTAGTTACAGTGCTTTCCGAAAGACTTCTACTGTAATGAAACTTATTCCCCACTGCTGGGTAGTCCATTAAAGTAAATGTAAATGTTATTAAGAAATGATCAGCCAGAAGGGGGTTTTCAGGGAATACTGTTAAGTCTTTAATTTCCATACCATAAGTCAGAACAAGATCTAAAGTATGGTTAAAGTGGTGGGTGGACTCATTTACATTTTGAGCGAAGTCAGTTGAGTCTAATAATAGATTAAATGCAGTGTTGAGGCTGTCATTCTCAGCATCTATGTGGATGTTAAAATCGCCCACTATAATTATCTTATCTGAGCTAAGCACTAAGTCAGACAAAAGGTCTGAAAATTCACAGAGAAACTCACAGTAATGACCAGGTGCACGATAGATAACAATAAATAAAACTGGTTTTTGGGACTTCCAATTTGGATGGACAAGACTAAGAATCAAGCTTTCAAATGAATTAATAATAAATAATAATAAAAAATAAATAAGCTGGAGTGGAAGATTGCTGCTAATCCTCCCCCTCAACCTGTGCTACGAGCATTCTGACAGTTAGTGTGACTCGGGGGTGTTGACTCATTTAACCTAACATATTCATCCTGCTGTAACCAGGTTACTGTAAGGCAGAATAAATCAATATGTTGATCAATTATTATATTATTTACTAACAGGGACTTAGAAGAGAGAGACCTAATGTTTAATAAACCACATTAAACTGTTTTAGTCTGTGGTGCAGTTGAAGGTGCTATATTATTTTTTCTTTTTGAATTTTTATGCTTAAATAGATTTTTACTGGTTGTTGGTGGTCTGGGAGCAGGCACCGTCTCTACGGGGATGGGGTATTGGGGGGATAGCAGGGGGAGAGAAGCTGCATAAAGGTGTGTAAGACTACAACTCTGCTTCCTGGTCCCAACCCTGGATAGTCACGGTTTGGAGGGTTTAATAAAATTGGCCAGGTTTCTAGAAATGAGAGCTGCTCCATCCAAAGTGGGATGGATGCCGTCTCTCCTAACAAGACCAGGTTTTCCCCAGATGCTTTGCCAATTATCTATGAAGCCCACCTCATTTTATGGACACCACTCAGACAGCCAGCAATTCAAGGAGAACATGCGGCTAAACATGTCACTCCCGGTCCGATTGGGGAGGGGCCCAGAGAAAAGCAGCACACTCACACAATTGTTTTGCTCGGAGTACTTTGAAAATATGGGGCCATTCGCACATTCAGCTTGAAAGTGGTTGTCTGCTCTCTGTTTTCGTGTGGGCAGCATGAATGGCCCCACCTTATCTAAGTGCCCTGCGAGTGGTGTTGGATGTTCGTGGGTGGCACCTGGAGTCCAGCCGACTGGCCAAGAATGGGTCGAATGGCCGTTTATCTGGCAGTCAATGGCATTTGGCCGGTGATGTGAAGGCTGCCTCGAACACATAATTCAGCCATGGTTTGACGTGGTCAATGAGTTCGTGCAGCTCCTCGTCCGCAGCACGATATGTATGACCTGCGTACATGCCGTGCGAATGCTGAGAACATGATCAGATGGCAGTGCAACTTCATCTTGCCCACCATTCGAATGGGTTTCCGGTGCGAGCAGGACATGGATATAGAGTGCATGTGAAATTCCCGAATGGATGTGGCAACTGCTGTATGAGGTGTTTGACTACGGCTCCGAATTGCCTCCAGTGCCATTCCAATCCTCCTCCGTGCGCCATTCTGCCTCAATCAATCAATCAATCAATTTTTTTTATATAGCGCCAAATCACAACAAACAGTTGCCCCAAGGCGCTTTATATTGTAAGGCAAGGCCATACAATAATTATGTAAAACCCCAACGGTCAAAACGACCCCCTGTGAGCAAGCACTTGGCTACAGTGGGAAGGAAAAACTCCCTTTTAACAGGAAGAAACCTCCAGCAGAACCAGGCTCAGGGAGGGGCAGTCTTCTGCTGGGACTGGTTGGGGCTGAGGGAGAGAACCAGGAAAAAGACATGCTGTGGAGGGGAGCAGAGATCGATCACTAATGATTAAATGCAGAGTGGTGCATACAGAGCAAAAAGAAAAAGAAACAGTGCATCATGGGAACCCCCCAGCAGTCTACGTCTATAGCAGCATAACTAAGGGATGGTTCAGGGTCACCTGATCCAGCCCTAACTATAAGCTTTAGCAAAAAGGAAAGTTTTAAGCCTAATCTTAAAAGTAGAGAGGGTGTCTGTCTCCCTGATCTGAATTATGCCTCAGTTATGTTATGTGTGAAGGGGCACTTAGAAAAGTTCCACCATTAAGTATTGATTGTTTAAAAAAACACTCATTTAGGGGAGGTGAATGTCAGTGTCAATGTCAAATTTATTTATATAGCACATTTAATACAGAAATAATGCCCAAAGCGCTGCACATACCCAAAAGATAATAATAGTTACAATAAAAAACACAACATGAAGAAAATTACTAAAATAATGATCACAACCAAATCAAAAATCAACTAGCTTGACTCGAAGGCCAGAGCGAACAAGTGAGTTTTTAACAAAGACTTGAAGATGTTTAAAGACGGGGCCATACGAAAATGCGACGGAAGCCCGTTCCAGAGTCTCGGAGCCACCACTGAAAATGCACGGTCTCCCCTGGTTTTCAGCCGGGATCTCGGCACTTCCAGAGTCAGTTGATTGGCTGATCTCATAGTTCAACCTGGAGTATGAAGCGACAGAAGCTCGGAGAGGTAGGAGGGAGCCAATCCATTTAAACATTTAAAAACCAACAACAACAACTTAAAATGAATCCTGTAACTGACTGGAAGCCTGTGCAGAGAGGCCAGTACAGGAGTTATGTGGTGCCGCTTTCTGGTGCCTGTAAGCAATCGCGCTGCAGCGTTTTGGACCAATTGCAGACAATGAATGGATGTTTGATCTAGCCCACAGTATAGGGACTTACAATAGTCCAAACAACAGGTGATAAAAGCATGAATCACTCTCTCCAAGTCAGCCCGAGGCAAATAACGTTTAACTTTACCCAGGAGATGAAGCTGAAAAAAGCTAGACTTGATTACAGAGTTAATTTGCTTTTCAAATTCAAAAGATGACACCAAGATTCCTTACAGACTGGTGGCAGTGGTTACTCAGTGAGCCCAGAGCAGTGGCATCAAATGAGTTCCCAAATACCACAATCTCAGTTTTAGAGTCATTCAGATTAAGACAGTTATGGGTCATCCAGTCCTTCACTTCCTTCAAACAATTATTTAGAAGTTTAAAATTGTCTCTGCCCGGGTACAGCGGAAGATAAATTTGCAAATCATCTGCAAAGCAGTGAGAAGAAATATTATATTTTCTAAAAACTGACCCAAGTGGCAGCATATACAGAGAAAACAGTAAAGGGCCCAAAATGGAACCCTGCGGTACTCCGCATTTAAGTGGGGCAACATTAGACGAATAAGGGCCAAGGCGCACAGCAAACAACCGATTTTCCAAATAGAATGTAAACCAACGTAAGATGATGATGAAAGATGTCAAGGCTGTCTTCTCTACTCGCTTCATGTACAGGTTGGCCACAATGGGGCATACCGGAGACCCCATCGCACAACCAGTCTGGTGTGAGTTTGGTCCTTTCAAGTAGAGACACATCCTCCAGCAGTCTCTGCCTCACAGCTGAGGTGGCCTCAGTGGTGGGGATGCAGGTGAACAATGATGTCACATCAAATGACACCATAGTTTCATCTGCCTCCAGCTGAAGGTCCTTGATCTTGTTCACAAAATCTTGTGTGTTCTCCACATGGTGGTCTGAGTTACCCACTAGAGGAGCCAAAATCCACTTGGGGTGTTTGGCCAAATTGTACGTGATGGAATCTGTGCTACATACAATAGGCCTGAATGGCACGTCCTGTTTGTGGATTTTGGGCAGTCCATAGATGCATGAAGTGGCGTCCCCAGAGTACAGTCTGTAGTATGCCTGCCTGTCGATGAGTCCCTCTTTCTCCAGGTTTTGGAGGTAGCTAATGATTTTCTTCTTATAGCCGCTTATGGGGTCTCTCTTCAGACGTTCGTATGTATTGGAGTCACTGAGCAAGTTGTTTTCTTGGTCTCGTAGTCCGATGTGTTCAGGACCACCGCGCATCTGCCTTTATCTGCTGGCAGGATAAGGATGCTTTGGTCCTTCTCCACAGGAATCATTAATTTGTTTAAAACATTAAACAGGACCTGGGGTCTCTTAGCATTTGACACAATTACATTTGACAAGTAATCAGCTTTTGCAGATTTGACTGGTCTAGTGTTTACATTTTGGGCTTCAGACCAGAGGATCCTCGGTTCAAATCCCAGCCCGACTGGAAAATTACTAAGGGCCGTTGGGCAAGGTCTTTAATCCCCTAGTTGCTCCCGGTATGTAATGAGCGCCTTGTATGGCAGCACCCTGACACTGGGGTGAATGTGAGGCATTAATGTAAAGCACTTTGAGCATCTGATGCAGATGGAAAAGTGCTATATAAATGCAGTCCATTTACCATTTTACTGAACATATTAATTACAATTACAATAGTTACCAATATTTACAAGATCAGATATCAGCGGCAAGCAGGGTTATGTTTTCACTGCCATGTGTGTCTGTGTACAAGATAAGTTTAAAAAAGCCTTAACAGATTTCCTTCAAACCTCGTGGGATTTATAAGTGGATAGGTTTTGGATCAATTTGGTCAAAGTTCAAGGAAAAAAAAAGTTTTGCTGATCTTCAATTGGGAAGTTTTTTTTTTATGATCCGCCAAGGATGTAATAAAATCACTGACGTTTATTTATTTGTCTGTCTGTCTTTTAGTAGGATTATGTCAAAAGTATTGCACAAATTTTGATAAACTTTTTACCACAGACAGATAATAGGACATGGAAGACTCCGTTAAATTTTGGAGGTGATCCGGATCCGGATTCTGGATAAAGATTTCACTTTATACAGTGAGGCCAAAAAGTATTTGATCCACTGTCGACTTTTTAAGTTTTCTTGCTGACAAAGAATGGAGAGGTTTGTAATTTTTCATTGTAGTTACACCTCAGCTGTGAGATACCGAATCTAAAAAAAAAAAAAAAAAAAAAAATCAGAAAATCACATTTTATGATTTTTAAATAATTGATTTGCATTTTATTACATGAAATAAGTATTTGATACTGACACGCTCAATGCATAAAGTGGTAGGACAGAAATACAGGATTCAGAAATCAGTGTTCCAGAGTTTGTCAGTCCAGCTGGTACACAAAAAGGCAGGCCAAAAAGAGCAACAGTAGTTGAAGCATGAGGTCGAGACAAGATCCAAAAAACAAGCAGACAGGCTGATACACAAGTGAGCAAAAAAGGACTAGAAAACTCGCTTGAAAGAGGCACAAGGCACAACAATCTCATAAATGAAAGAAGAAAAGGGAGGAGGAGTGACGATGAGGAAATACAAGACAGGTGTGTGAGGAAGGTTCAGGAATGGGGCTTGGCAAGCAGAAAGGGAGGAGAAGAGAGACATGCCCAACACCAAACACCCAACAACACCAGACAAGAGAGATCCCTCCACCAAAACCCAAGCACAAAAAGTAAACGTACAACCCTACATAATAAGTCCCACAGACCCAGTCATGACTGATACAATACAAACACAGACCTTAATATTTGATACAGAAATCTTTGTTTGCAGTTCCAGAGGTCAGACGTTTCCTGTAGTTTTTCACCAGGTTTTCACACACTGCAGCGGGGCTTTTGGTCCACTCCTCCATACAGATCATCTCCAGATCTTTCAGGTTTGAAGTTTCAGCTCCCTCCAAAGATTTTCTATTGAGTTCAGGTCTGGAAACTGGCCAGGCCACTCCAGGACCTTGAAATGCTTCTTACAGAGCCACTCCTTAGTTGCCCTGGCTGTGTGTTTGGGGTCATTGTCATGCTGGAAGACCCAGCCATGACCTATCTTCAATGCTCTTACTGAGGGAAGGAGGTTGTTTGCCAAAATCTCACAATACATGACCCCATCCATCCTCCCTTCAATACGGTGCAGTCGTCCTGTCCCCTTTGCAGAAGAGCACCCCCAGAGTATGATGTTTCCACCCCTATGCTTCATGGTTGGGATGGTTTTCTTGGGGTTGTTCTCATCCTCTAAACATGGTAAGTGGAGTTGATTCCAAAAAGCTCTATTCTGGTCTCATCTGACCACATGACGTTCTCCCATGCCTCCTCTGGATCATCCAGATGGTCACTGGTGAACTTTAAACAGGCCTGGACATGTGCTGGCTTGAGCAGGGGGACCTTGCTGCCCTGCAGGATTTTAAACCATGACAGCATCATGTGTTACTAATGTAATCTTTGTGACTGTGGTCCCAGCGCTCTTCAGGTCATTGACCAGGTCCTCCTGTGTAGTTCTGAGCTTTCTCAAAAACTGACATGTTCCGCACACACACAGCAGCAGCAGCTATCGGTCCCACCCCACCCCACCCAGGAACCCCTGAGGTGTGCAGCTGTGTGTTGATGAATTAATCAATCATGGAGAAAAAAACATTAAAGAATAAAAAATTGTTCTGAAATTTTAAAAAGCATATAGTATATACACTCAACAAAAATATAAACACAACACTTTTGGTTTTGCTCCCATTTCGTATGAGATGAACTCAAAGATCTAAAACTTTTTCCACATACACAATATCACCATTTCCCTCAAATATTGTTCACAAACCAGTCTAAATCTGTGATAGTGAGCACTTCTCCTTTGCTGAGATAATCCATCCCACCTCACAGGTGTGCCATATCAAGATGCTGATTAGACACCATGATTAGTGCACAGGTGTGCCTTAGACTGCCCACAATAAAAGGCCACTCTGAAAGGTGCAGTTTTATCACACAGCACAATGCCACAGATGTCGCAAGATTTGAGGGAGCGTGCAGTTGGCATGCTGACAGCAGGAATGTCAACCAGAGCTGTTGCTCGTGTATTGAATGTTCATTTCTCTACCATAAGCCGTCTCCAAAGGCGTTTCAGAGAATTTGGCAGTACATCCAACCAGCCTCACAACCGCAGACCACGTGTAACCACACCAGCCCAGGACCTCCACATCCAGCATGTTCACCTCCAAGATCGTCTGAGACCAGCCACTCGGACAGCTGCTGAAACAATCGGTTTGCATAACACAAACTGTCAGAAACCGTCTCAGGGAAGCTCATCTGCATGCTCGTCGTCCTCATCGGGGTCTCGACCTGACTCCAGTTCGTCATCGTAACCGACTTGAGTGGGCAAATGCTCACATTCGCTGGCGTTTGGCACGTTGGAGAGGTGTTCTCTTCACGGATGAATCCCGGTTCACACTGTTCAGGGCAGATGGCAGACAGCGTGTGTGGCGTCGTGTGGGTGAGCGGTTTTCTGATGTCAATGTTGTGGATCGAAACATAAATCTGTTGCACAGATTCTCACCAGATTTGCACCACAGATAGATATGAGCGCGTGGAAGACTCCACTGAATTTTGGAGGTGATCCGGATCTGGATTGGCGGACGTCAGAAATCGCGGTTTGCTCTTGTCTCTTATTGTTTTGTCCATGATTTTGCAGCACACAGACATTAAACCGACAGGTCTGTTGTTTGGTCCCTTTCTGTTACCACTGGTTTAATATTTGCTTCCTGCCATGTCAATGGGAGTTTTGTTTTTAATTCCAGGCTCTTATTTCAAATTATGTGTGATGGAATGCTTACAACCCCGAAAATGAACCGTACGTAAATCATCTGTGGCAGAGCTTTTAGTTGCAAGATACAGTAGGTTATTGCAAGTCATTTAAACACAAGAAATACAATGACTGCACGACCTTGACCTATGACCTTCCACACGCACACACACACTGGCATCAACTTTGGGCTGAAAGGTCTTGCTCAGAGTCATCTGAGCAGTGCTCACATGTGTGAGGTTAGACCACCAATAGCTGGATGAGCTTGTGATTCTCAAGCTGAGGGTCAACATATTATTCCCTTTGCAGGTTGTGATACAAACACACTTCATCTTCCAGTGTCTGCAGAGTTCAGGTTCAGAGATTAAAGACATGGTGAGTGTGTGCCACTTTGCAAAGCTGGAGTCACATCTTATGCTTTCTTTGGTCCAGGATACTTTTTTCCGCTATCTCAAGTCTCCAGTGTACAAGGAGATCCAGAAGAAGGCACAGAACCCGGAGCCGCACAACTTCAGGTTAGTGGCTGAACTGATCTGAGACCATGGTATTGTGTTAGCACCATCACTAACATGTGCAGAAGTGGGTAGGAGAGCAGATGGCTCTGGAGACCTTCATTATTTAGATCACGGTTCAATTCCAGATGCCTTTGTGGTCATCTATGATGTGAAGTAAGGGTGTGCGCTGGCTCCAACTCTTTTCTCCCACTACATCATAGCTGTGCTGGACACTATGAACAAAGGGCTCAGTAAAGGTGTGTTCATTCATACAAGGACCGATGGCAAACCAGCCCAGCTTTGTGCTGGCCCCCCTCCGCCCTCGTGGTCAGCAATGTACTTGATATGCAGCAGATTGTGGACCGTTTCTCCTTTGAAAGTTGAAACTTTCAAACCCTAACCCTGAATTGCCAGATGATTACAGCTAATGATGAACCACTGAAGACAACAGAGTTCTTCACTTACTTTGGAAGCTCCAGTACAAACACCAACTCTGCAGACCTGGAAGTGGAAAGGAGGATCCAATCCACTGCAAAGGACTATGCTGTGCTGCAAAGGAGACTCTGGAGTTGTTACAACATCACCACAAAAACTAAAGTGAAGGTTTACTCAGCTGCAGTCCTCCCGTGCCTGCTCGATTCCACTGAGTGGATCGCTCTTTATCGCAGACATGTCAAAGTTCTGACAAGACTCCACCTTCGCCACTTATGCGTCATCCTTAACATCAAGTGGCCAGATCGTGTCCCAGGTACTGCATTGTGCACATACAGTCAGTGGTGAAGCCCTAATATCCATGTCACAGCTTTGCTGTTCAGGGCATGTACGTCGGATGGCCAACAGTAGGCTCCCAAAAGCTGTGTTCTACTCATAACTTTAACATAAATTTGGAAGATGGACATCCTTGCTGAGTGAAAAAATATTCGAGGTGTCCACCCACATGAGGTGTCTCATGTTTGGACCTGAGCACCAACATGCAGAACAGCAACAGCAGCCACCCTCCAGAGACAAGACCCTTGGTCTCTAGTGGATTCTTCTCTTCTTGGGATGAAGATCCAAATGTCCTTCTGCATCCCTTTTGTATTTTGTGTATTCTTCCATCCGCCAAGTTCTGAGAGCACATTAATGTTGTACCAAGGATGAAATCCAGCCTACAAATAACACATTTTCTGTGACCGATGGTGCGTCTGGCACTCAAACCACCATGAAGTTTGTTGCAGGTCATTTATAAGGCAGCGGCACGGTGACTTCGTGGTTAACACTGTTGCCTCACAGCAAGAAGGTCATGGGATGACTTCCCACGTGGGGGCCTTTCTGTGTGGAGTTTGCATGTTCTCCCCGGGGTTGTGTGGGTTCCCTCCAGGTGCTCCAGCCTCCTCCTACCTCCAAAGACACTCACGTACAGAGAACTGGAGTCTTTACTGAAGTAAGCGAGGACTGAAAAGGAATGAATGAGATATAAATAAAATGAACTTTTTCATGGCAGTCAGATTTGTGAGATGCACCTGAACACTCGGGTGTGACTTGGTGGGACGAGACAGTGACTCAGTGAAATGGACCCGCGTGTTATCTCTGGTTTCTGATCTTTCTGTTTGCACCCCAGTGCAGCCCAACTGGACCAAAATGCCAAAAACCGAACTCCAGGCATCCATCCCATCATCCTGTGGAAGCAAGAGGAAGAGGAGAAGATCAAGGCCGCCGCTACCACGGCGCCGGTCGACATCAAAGCCGTGATGAGCAAAATCGACAGGAAAAAGTAGAGACACACAACAGCAACTTATGTGTGTGTCTGTCAAACGAGCAACTCCAGCTCCACCAATGACGACAGTTCACAAGGTTGTGTGAAGAGCAAACAGACAGACATACAACACAATATAAACAACACTAACACTGCACACAGACACACAACAATATAAACAGCACACGAGACAAAAAACATAATATAAACAACACTAACACTGCACACAGACAGACAACAATATAAACAACACACGAGACAAAAAACATAACATAAACAACACTAACACTGCACACAGACAGACAATATAAACAACACACGAGACAAAAAACATAACATAAACAACACTAACACTGCACACAGACACACAACAATATAAACAACACACGAGACAAAAAACATAACATAAACAACACTAACACTGCACACAGACACACAACAATATAAACAGCACATGAGACAAAAAACGTAATATAAACAACACTAACACTGCACACAGACACACAACAATATAAACAACACACGAGACAAAAAACACAACATAAACAACACTAACACTGCACACAGACACACAACAATATAAACAGCACATGAGACAAAAAACGTAATATAAACAACACTAACACTGCACACAGACACACAACAATATAAACAACACACGAGACAAAAAACGTAATATAAACAACACTAACACTGCACACAGACACACAACAATATAAACAGCACACAAGACAAAAAAACATAATATAAACAACACTAACACTGCACACAGACACACAACAATATAAACAGCACACAAGACAAAAAAACATAATATAAACAACACTAACACTGCACACAGACACACAACAATATAAACAGCACACAAGACAAAAAACATAATATAAACAACACTAACACTGCACACAGACACACAACAATATAAACAGCAAACAAGACAAAAAACATAATATAAACAACACTAACACTGTACAGAACACACAACAATATAAACAGCACACAAGACAAAAAACATAATATAAACAACACTAACACTGTACAGAACACACAACAATATAAACAACACACAAGACAAAAAACATAATATAAACAACACTAACACTGCACACAGACACACAACAATATAAACAACACACAAGACAAAAAAACATAATATAAACAACACTAACACTGTACAGAACACACAACAATATAAACAGCACACAAGACAAAAAGCATAATATAAACAACACTCACACTGCACACAGACACACAACAATATAAACAACACACAAGACAAAAAAACATAATATAAACAACACTAACACTGCACACAGACACACAACAATATAAACAACACACAAGACAAAAAAACATAATATAAACAACACTAACACTGTACAGAACACACAATATAAACGGCACACAAGACAAAAAAACATAATATAAACAACACTAACACTGTACAGAACACACAACAATATAAACAGCACACAAGAGAAAAAAACATAATATAAACAACACTAACACTGTACAGAACACAACAATATAAACGGCACACAAGACAAAAAAAACATAATATAAACAACACTAACACTGTACAGAACACACAACAATATAAACGGCACACAAGACAAAAAAACATAATATAAACAACACTAACACTGTACAGAACACACAACAATATAAACAGCACACAAGACAAAAAACATAATATAAACAAGACTAACACTGTACAGAACACACAACAATATAAACAGCACACAAGACAAAAAGCATAATATAAACAACACTAACACTGCACACAGACACACAACAATATAAACAACACACAAGACAAAAAAACATAATATAAACAACACTAACACTGTACAGAAAACACAACAATATAAACAGCACACAAGACAAAACAACATAATATAAACAAGACTAACACTGTACAGAACACACAACAATATTAACAGCACACAAGACAAAAAACATAATATAAAAAAGACTAACACTGCACACAGACACACAACAATATAAACAGCACACAAGACAAAAAACAATGTAAACAACACTAACACTGTACAGAACACACAACAATATAAACAGCACACAAGACAAAAAAACATAATATAAACAACACTAACACTGTACAGAACACACAACAATATAAACAGCACACAAGACAAAAAACATAATATAAACAAGACTAACACTGTACAGAACACACAACAATATAAACAGCACACAAGACAAAAAACATAATATAAACAAGACTAACACTGTACAGAACACACAATATAAACAGCACACAAGACAAAAAGCATAATATAAACAACACTAACACTGCACACAGACACACAACAATATAAACAGCACACAAGACAAAAAACATAATATAAACAACACTAACACTGCACACAGACACACAACAATATAAACAGCACACAAGACAAAAAACATAATATAAACAACACTAACACTGCACACAGACACACAACAATATAAACAACACACAAGACAAAAAAACATAATATAAACAACACTAACACTGTACAGAACACACAACAATATAAACGGCACACAAGACAAAAAAACATAATATAAACAACACTAACACTGTACAGAACACACAACAATATAAACGGCACACAAGACAAAAAAACATAATATAAACAACACTAACACTGTACAGAACACACAACAATATAAACGGCACACAAGACAAAAATCATAATATAAACAACACTAACACTGTACAGAACACACAACAATATAAACGGCACACAAGACAAAAAAACATAATATAAACAACACTAACACTGTACAGAACACACAACAATATAAACGGCACACAAGACAAAAAAACATAATATAAACAACACTAACACTGTACAGAACACACAACAATATAAACGGCACACAAGACAAAAAAACATAATATAAACAACACTAACACTGTACAGAACACACAACAATATAAACGGCACACAAGACAAAAAACATAATATAAACAAGACTAACACTGTACAGAACACACAACAATATAAACGGCACACAAGACAAAAAACATAATATAAACAACACTAACACTGCACACAGACACACAACAATATAAACAACACACAAGACAAAAAAACATAATATAAACAACACTAACACTGTACAGAACACACAACAATATAAACGGCACACAAGACAAAAAAACATAATATAAACAACACTAACACTGCACACAGACACACAACAATATAAACAACACACAAGACAAAAAAACATAATATAAACAACACTAACACTGTACAGAACACACAACAATATAAAGGGCACACAAGACAAAAAAACATAATATAAACAACACTAACACTGTACAGAACACACAACAATATAAACGGCACACAAGACAAAAAAACATAATATAAACAACACTAACACTGCACACAGACACACAACAATATAAACAACACACAAGACAAAAAAACATAATATAAACAACACTAACACTGTACAGAACACACAACAATATAAACGGCACACAAGACAAAAAAACATAATATAAACAACACTAACACTGCACACAGACACACAACAATATAAACAACACACAAGACAAAAAAACATAATATAAACAACACTAACACTGTACAGAACACACAACAATATAAACAGCACACAAGACAAAAATCATAATATAAACAACACTAACACTGTACAGAACACACAACAATATAAACGGCACACAAGACAAAAAAACATAATATAAACAACACTAACACTGTACAGAACACACAACAATATAAACGGCACACAAGACAAAAAAACATAATATAAACAACACTAACACTGTACAGAACACACAACAATATAAACGGCACACAAGACAAAAAAAACATAATATAAACAACACTAACACTGTACAGAACACACAACAATATAAACAGCACACAAGACAAAAAACATAATATAAACAAGACTAACACTGTACAGAACACACAACAATATAAACAGCACACAAGACAAAAAACATAATATAAACAAGACTAACACTGTACAGAACACACAACAATATAAACAGCACACAAGACAAAAATCATAATATAAACAACACTAACACTGCACACAGACACACAACAATATAAACAACACACAAGACAAAAAACAATATAAACAACACTAACACTGTACAGAACACACAACAATATAAACAGCACACAAGACAAAAATCATAATATAAACAACACTCACACTGCACACAGACACACAACAACATAAACAGCACACAAGACAAAAAACATAATATAAACAACACTAACACTGCACACAGACACACAACAATATAAACAACACACAAGACGAAAAAAACAATATAAACAAGACTAACACTGCACACAGACACACAACAATATAAACAGCACACAAGACAAAAAAACATAATATAAACAACACTAACACTGTACAGAACACACAATATAAACAGCACACAAGACAAAAAAACATAATATAAACAACACTAACACTGTACAGAACACACAACAATATAAACAGCACACAAGACAAAAAACATAATATAAACAACACTAACACTGCACACAGACACACAACAATATAAACAACACACAAGACAAAAAACATAATACAAACAACACTAACACTGTACAGAACACACAAAAATATAAACAGCACACAAGACAAAAAACATAATATAAACAACACTAACACTGCACACAGACACACAACAATATAAACAACACACAAGACGAAAAAAACAATATAAACAAGACTAACACTGCACACAGACACACAACAATATAAACAGCACACAAGACAAAAAAACATAATATAAACAACACTAACACTGTACAGAACACACAACAATATAAACAGCACACAAGACAAAAAAACATAATATAAACAACACTAACACGGCACACAGACACACAACAATATAAACAGCACACAAGACAAAAAACATAATATAAACAACACTAACACTGTACAGAACACACAAAAATATAAACAACACACAAGACAAAACACATAATATAAACAACACTAACACTGTACAGAACACACAACAATATAAACAGCACACAAGACAAAAAAACATAATATAAACAACACTAACACGGCACACAGACACACAACAATATAAACAGCACACAAGACAAAAAACATAATATAAACAACACTAACACTGCACACAGACAAACAGCACACAAGACAAAAAACATAATATAAACAACACTAACACTGCACACAGACACACAACAATATAAACAGCACACAAGACAAAAAACATAATATAAACAACACTAACACTGTACAGAACACACAACAATATAAACAACACACAAGACAAAAAACAATATAAACAACACTAACACTGCACACAGACACACAACAATATAAACAACACACAAGACAAAAAACATAATATAAACAACACTAACACTGCACACAGACACACAACAATATAAACAACACAAGACAAAAAAAAATAATATAAACAACACTAACACTGTACAGAACACACAATATAAACAGCACACAAGACAAAAAAACATAATATAAACAAGACTAACACTGTACAGAACACACAACAATATAAACAGCACACAAGACAAAAAACATAATATAAACAAGACTAACACTGTACACAACACACAACAATATAAACAACACACAAGACAAAAAACATAATATAAACAACACTAACACTGTACAGAACACACAATATAAACAGCACACAAGACAAAAAACATAATATAAACAACACTAACACTGCACACAGACACACAACAATATAAACAACACACAAGACAAAAAAACATAATATAAACAACACTAACACTGTACAGAACACACAACAATATAAACGGCACACAAGACAAAAAAACATAATATAAACAACACTAACACTGTACAGAACACACAACAATATAAACAGCACACAAGACAAAAAACATAATATAAACAAGACTAACACTGTACAGAAGACACAACAATATAAACGGCACACAAGACAAAAAAACATAATATAAACAACACTAACACTGTACAGAACACACAACAATATAAACAGCACACAAGACAAAAAACATAATATAAACAAGACTAACACTGTACAGAACACACAACAATATAAACAGCACACAAGACAAAAAACATAATATAAACAAGACTAACACTGTACAGAACACACAACAATATAAACAGCACACAAGACAAAAAACATAATATAAACAACACTAACACTGCACACAGACACACAACAATATAAACAGCACACAAGACAAAAAACATAATACAAACAACACTAACACTGCACACAGACACACAACAATATAAACACACAAGACAAAAAACATAATATAAACAAGACTAACACTGCACACAGACACACAACAATATAAACAACACACAAGACAAAAAACATAATATAAACAACACTTACACTGCACACAGACACACAACAATATAAACAGCACACAAGACAAAAAACAATATAAACAAGACTAACACTGTACAGAACACACAACAATATAAACAGCACACAAGATAAAAAACATAATATAAAAAAGACTAACACTGCACACAGACACACAACAATATAAACAACACTAAGACTGTACAGAACAGACACACAATAGAGAGAGTACTGACCCACCTTTTGTATCAAACTGATTTATGGCCCTGTCAGCCAATCAGAATCGACTACGTCACTAAGCCCCGCCCCCTTATGACATCACAGCCAATCAGAATCGATGACGTCACTATGTCCCGCCCCTAAGCCCCGCCCCTAACCCCTCCCCTAATCCCGCCCCTTATGATGTCACAGCCAATCAGAATCAATGACGTCACTATGTCCTGCCCCTAAGCCCCGCACCTAACCCCTCCCCTAATCCCGCCTCCAAGCCCCGCCCCTTATGACATCACAGCCAATCAGAATCAATTACGTCACTATGTCCCGCCCCTAAGCCCCGCCCATGGCTCCTCCCCCAGTCCCGCCCCTGGCTCCTCCCCTAGCCCCACCCCCAAGCTCCTCCCCTACTCCCACCCCCAAGCTCCTCCCCTACCCCCGCCCCAAGCACCGCCTCCAAGCCCTACCTTCCCTCCCACCCGGGTCTAATATTTTAATGTCATTTTATTTCATGAATTAAAGAATAATTAAAAATACCTAGATCTTTTTAATGTATGAAAGAATTAACTAATTCTGAAATAATTAAACATAAATCAGTGTCTATTATTTAATACCCCTTTAATATTTTTAATTCTTAAATTAAAGCGCGTCCTTTTATGGTTTTTAATGCCTCAATTAAAGAAGGAATAAAAAATACCGTATCTTATGCATAATGATGGGAGGTTTTCTTCAATTTAGTGATTAAACACGAATATTTTAATACGCCTTTAATATTTCTTAATTCTTAAATTATTGCGTTTCCTTTTCTGTTTTTTAATTCGTAAATTAAAGAAGGGAAACAAATAGCCGTCTCTCGGCTGTAAGTCTTTGCAGCAAGACGGTCAAATACCCACGCATAGAGCTGCTCGCGGAAACATGACCCCACGGCTGTAATACCTGTTGCAGACGCTAACTGTGTCTGTGTGTGTGTGCGTGTGTGTGTTTCGGAGGCGTGTGTGTGTGTGTGTGTGTGTGTGACCTGCGGAGCGGGGGGTGTCAGGCCGGATGGTCTTTTATAACATAGTAGAGAAGCTTGAATCTTTGGTTGAAGCTTGAATGTTTTCTTACATACGATTTCCTGAAGACGGGGGCGTTCGTTGCGCTTGTTTGAAGGCGGAAAAACAAAGCTCCTTCTCACTCACGCCAGATGGTGTTTCTTTTAAGATATTAGCTGATCGATCATGGGCCGCGGGACACCCGCTGATCGGAGATGCTGCCCCGAGGTGATGAAGCCGGAAAAACAACAAAGTTTGGTCTAACTCATGCCAAATGGTGTTTTTAGAGCAAAAGGTGATGAATTACGCCCCGCGGACGAAGACGGGTTTAAAAATCCCCTTTTCGACGACAGAGTGACATACAGCATTCACCATGGCGAGACGAACTCCAATCCTCCGCTACATCTGTGAGACCCCTGTCAACATTACCATGACGACAGAGGGCTCGTTCGCTCCAAAAAAAGCGAGGATGTACGTCAGCCGCCTGAGCCAACCGATACCGGAGGAAGATCTGACGTACAGCCTGGAGGGGCCCGAACGTTTAACTTACACGTTCGACCCGTATTATGCCCAAGTAAGTTTCTTCACCCTGGCTGAGGGTGAGACTGCCACTCGAGGAACCCCACGGGTGGCGCTTACTTCCGCCGATTGGGGAGTGTTCTCCGCGGCTGCAGGGTCGATGATTCACGACACGGTCAACCCTGAGCCTCCAGGAGATCGGACGCCGGAAAAGAAGAAAACACGCTTCCAACTCACCTGGCTCAGCACCCAGGGGCCGCGCTATAAGGTGATATTTCAGCGGGGACCTCCTGACACTGACTCTGAGGGTGAAATTAAGTTGGAGCGACTTAGTGCCAGCGGCCACGTCAGAAGCATCACAGCTGCGGCTGAGAGCTGGCATGAGTTGTTCAACACCTGCAACGACAGGATTACGGGCCTCTTTACAAGGTGCCTGGCCTGGAGGGACGTTATCGAAGTCCGAAAAAACTTGGCCCCTCTTTTTACTTAAAAAAAAAAAACTCTGACGTAGCTCCTCCTCCGCATGCACGGGGATTTCTATAAAAAACCAGGGGACCACATCTCATTCAAGCATCGGACGACGAACCAGCATGAGCTCCTCAACCTCTCCCATTGCAGTGGCCGACGACATCGCTTGTGACTGTGCACTCGACTGTGGAAGAGACCTGGCATCCCTGGGGCAGGCTTCACGGACCCGCGGCGGGTACAAGAGCCCGTGAGGAGTTCAGCTCGAGTCGGTCTGGGGCGAGATCCATCCTTCTCACGCGCTTTCCAGCCCGGGAGGCGTGGGGTCTCTTCCCGCAGCCACGGAGGCCGTGAGTCCACGGGAGGTACAAGACCTCGAGTGGGCTGAGAAATACGCCACATCTTTCGCAACTGACCGGCCAGACGGGTTCCTGTCAGAGGAATTCCTGAAAACGGTGAAAGTCGGCGTGGCACACTTACTTTGGCTGTGATCAAAAGTTACAGACAAAAACTCTGTTACGGGTGTGAGATCGATCACCCCAGCCAGCGCCAGCACGAGTGCCTGGATCCGTTAAATGAATATTTCTTTACCGGACATTTTGAGAGATTAATGGTGAGACTCTGGAGACCGACCTTCATCCCGGCTGTGGTAAAGCTCCTAGCCCAGCGCTTCCTCAACCCATCGGCTGCGAGGGTCCAGGGGGTGGTAGAAAACATCCTCACTGAGCTGAAATACACTGATAATTTTGAAGCAAAGATCAACGAACTGTACACGTTTCGGTGAAGACGCAGATCTCGACCTGGAGGGGATGGTAGCCGTCTATCACCCAGATGACTGAAGAAAAAAAACCTGCCTTTTTTTTTTTAAAATATCATTATATTGTTTACAGTCATGGGTAATTGTATGATGAGTCTCTTTCAAAGCTTGCGGAAGTTTATATTATACGCGGACTCTCGTATAAGCAGGAGCGGGCAGTCATCGCAGGCTGGAGGCCCCAGACACCCCGCCTTTCATGCGCTTTGGAGAGGGTCTTCGACGTTATCAGACGTCGCCCCGGGCCGGAGTCTGGACAGATCATATCTACAATGCGGCTCTCCATTCATCTGAAAAATCTCTGTACAACGTATTACTGAAAATCTCTGTTTTGACCACTGACAATTTTACACGGTGTAATCCGCTGCTCCTGCTTACATTATACACTCTGTTTGTGGATGTGATAGCGTACCGGGTGAAACAGTTGGAACTGCCCAGAGGGGAGATTGTTCCTACACTGTTACAGCTGAATACTGAAATAAACCGTAAATGCGGGGGAGATGTATTACTGAGAGTTTTCCAGTTTTGTACGTGAACGTGTACTTTTTTCCTTCATGTATGTTGTGTTTAATAAACATGAACAATTGTTTTTTTCTCTGTGTGTGACTTTAATGAATGTAATAAAGCATACATTCTAAACCTTATACGGTCAGTGTTCTTTCCTATAATATTGTTGAAAAAGGGTGAAATGTTTTACAAATCAAATTTATATAGCGCCAAAACCACAACAAAACAGTTGCCCCAAGGCGCTTCATATTGCAAGACAGAGTCATAGAAACGAGGTTTTGGTGGAAAAAAGGTGCTCGTATGAATTAATGAGGGGTTTTAACACGGTCTTATTAAAAACTCGAGGCTGCTCTGTGAGCGCTCTCCGCGGTGCTGAATCAGAGTTCAATTTAACGTTTCCAAGAGCGCCTATTTAAAACATATACTTTTTCCTTCACGCATGTTGTGTTTAATAAACATGAACAATTGTTTTTCTCTGTGTGACTTTAATGAATGTAATAAAGCATACATTCTAAAACTCAGACGGTCAGTGTTCTTTCCAATAATATTGTTGAAAAAGGGTGAAATGTTTTACAAATCAAATTTATATAGCGCCAAAACCACAACAAAACAGTTGCCCCAAGGCGCTTCATATTGCAAGACAGAGTCATACAAACGAGGTTTTGGTGGAAAAAAGGTTCTCGTATGAATTAATGCAAGCAGATATTCTGTAATATTTCAAATATATTACCGAGGCCGGGTCCGAACGCCCTCTGGACCGTCTGCGTGGTTTTGTCTAAAAAAGACACAGTTTCAGACCGCGTGCATCATTTAAAACAGTAATTTCTATCAAAACAGATTACTTAAATCACTTACCCTGAAAGCTGATGTGGTTTTCGCACTCTGCTCGAAGACAAGAAAACTTAATTAAACAACATGGTTTTTCAGGATTTTTTTTTTTCCGCAAATTAATTCTATTTTATACCCATAGCTGGGGGTCCAGGCATCTTCACTCTTCACCGGGCGTAGTGGAAATGAGCGGTGGTGACTCCTTACCAGGGATGTGAGTGAGACCAAACTTTGTTGTTTTTCCGGCTTCATCACCTCGGGGCAGCATCTCGATCAGCGGATGTCCCGCGGCCCATGATCGATCGGCTAATATCTTAAAAGAACACCATCTGGCGTGAGTGAGAAGGAGCTTTGTTTTTCCGCCTTCAAACAAGCGCAACGAACGCCCCCGTCTTCAGGAAATCGGATGTAATAAAACATTCAAGCAAAGATTCAAGCTTCTCTACTATGTTATAAAAGACCATCTGGCCTGACACCCCCCGCTCCGCAGGTCACACACACACACACGCACGCACGCACGCACGCACGCACGCACGCACACACACACACACACACACAACACACACACAGTTAGCGTCTGCAACAGGTATACAGCCGTGGGGTCATGTTTCGCGAGCAGCTCTATGCGTGGGTATTTGACCGTCTTGCTGCAAAGACTTACAGCCGAGAGACGGCTATTTGTTTCCCTTCTTTAATTTACGAATTAAAAACAGAAAAGGAAACGCAATAATTTAAGAATTAAGAAATATTAAAGGCGTATTAAATATTCGTGTTTAATCACTAAATTGAAGAAAACCTCCCATAATTATGCATAAGATACAGTATTTTTATTTCCTTCTTTAATTGAGGCATTAAAAACCATAAAAGGACGCGCTTTAATTTAGAATTAAAAATATTAAAGGGGTATTAAATAATAGACACTGATTTATGTTTAATTATTTCAGAATTAGTTCATTCTTTCATACATTAAAAAGATCTAGGTATTTTTAATCATTCTTTAATTCAAGAAATAAAATGACATTAAAATATTAGACCCGGGTGGGAGGGGAGGTAGGGCTTGGAGGCGGTGCTTGGGGCGGGGGTAGGGGAGGAGCTTGGGGGTGGGGCTAGGGGAGGAGCCAGGGGCGGGGCTTAGGGGCAGGACATAGTGACATAATCGATTCTGATTGGCTGTGATGTCATAAGGGGCGGGGCTTGGAGGCATGATTAGGGGAGGGGGATAGGGGCGGGGCTTAGGGGCAGGACATAGTGACATCATCGATTCTGATTGGCTGTGATGTCATAAGAGGGCGGGATTAGGGGAGGGGTTAGGGGCGGGGCTTAGTGACGTTGTCTATTCTGATTGGCTGACAGGGCCATAAATCAGTTTGATACAAAAGGTGGGTATGGCTGTATACGTCTGAACAACCTCTGTATTCTGAACTGAAGAATAAAAATATTAAATTTGTAAGAGGACTCCCTGACTCATTTCTGGATGACACGCTTTTCCCTGAAGGTCAGAGCCATTGGTTATTTTGCCGGATTGTGACTGATTTTTTCTGGGTCTAAACGAATCTTCTGATTCAGCCGTAGTCCGTGATATATATTTTCTCTGCTCTCGGGGTCTTTATCAAATTCGGGAGGGAAACCAGAGGCTTCCTGCTTGTGTTTAAGAAGGGTTATGTACCCCTCAAAGATTTTATCACTTTTTTCCTCAAATGCCAGACTCTAAAAATCTTAGCTACAACATAGCCTGGTATCCAGAGCTTGTGGAATTACGGGTCGTCCAAGTCCCAGACAGAGCTCTCTGCTGCTGAGTGTGTGTGCACGCTGCAGCTGATATTTTCATCAGCGCAGGTGCGACACAGAGTAAACACCAGTTTACCGTGAGGAGTTCTGTGTGGGAGGACGGGGAATTTTAGCCCCCGGGGCGGATACACGATGGCTTTGATGAGCCCTGAAATAAGTCCTGGGGTCTCGGAATTTCTGTCGATAATTTCCGGATGCCCAGTGGGATATGTGAAATTTACGTTAACGTACAGAATACAGCGAGGTCACGTCGACGTAATAGACCCTCTCATCTTGCTTAGCCGTGTACCTCAGACGGGACGCACAAGTCCGACCGCCGTATAAAGCGTTTCGCGAGGTTCGAGGGGCGCCGGTAACCCCCTGCGGGCAAGGAAACACCCGAACGCTCTCATCCCTCAGCTCATTTCAAGCACTGATGTTCCCAAATACGCTGAGGGTGACGCCCGGCATAGCCCGCAGAACGGCTATTTTTTTTCTGACACGCTGCGTGGAGCTCTCCCAATGAGGTGTTTGTGAGAGGGTTTATTTCGTGCTGTGTAAAACACGTTTGCACACCCGTGGTAAAAACACCCGAGAGAAACTCCCACACTTTTATCCGGCGTCAATCTGAGCAACCCATCAACATAATAACCTCCTATTTTTTTCTCGCCCCTGTTTAGAGCGTGATCGCTGATAATGTTTTGCGTCTCAGCAACCCATTCTAACCACTGCTACGGCCACGTCCGAATATTTTTTATGCTCTCGTTCTATAATTGTCGGCGGAGGGGATCGCCAGCATTTTAGGCGCAAGAAAGTTAGTTTGGAAGACTTTCATACACGCCGAGGCAATTGTAACGCAGGTAAAAGGATCCACGCGTGTTTCAGCGATGAATTCAGACATAAATTTGGAGAAGGCTGCAGCCAGGATTTTGTATCGTTATCACAATACATACCGGCCTCGGCTTTAAAATCGAAAATCGCGTTTTTTTTTTGCGCACGTACACGCGTTAAATTCCTCTCTTTCTCCCCTCTGACATATTGCACCCCCGTAAGCCGCTGAGTCAGTGTACAGACCGACATAGTTCAGATTTTTTTTCTGAACTGAACAGGTGCGGAAAGTAACCTTTGCGGACGATTTGTCTTTCAGTCGGAATTCCCAGGGCTTTAGGCATCTGAGATAAGCGCCACTGTAAGGAAAGATAACGAATCTATATATTTCTGTTTAAAGGCAGCGTCTGTCATGAGTAATAGTTTACTCCCGGTCATAATCACAGCGGGGGTTACGCCCTGCTGGACTAAATACTTTAGAAGCAAATAGCCGTCAAAACCTTTTGAGTTGTGAGCGCATTGAACACGTTATTCCTTGAATTTTTCGTTCTAAAATGTTTAAAGAAGCGGGCTACGCAGTCTGCCCCCCATGCGCCCAAAATCACCCGTCTTTGTTTACAGCGCTGACGTAAAACGGTACGTGTTCCCCGTTATTATCGACATACGTTTCAAAGTCATAAAAAACAGATTTCTCTGAATGCGTCCTTCAGCTTCGAGCGACCGTCCTATAGCAGAGGTGACCCTCGCTCGGCTCCTGGAGAGCCTCGCCGCATATATGACACCTCTTTTGTTTACCACACGTGCGGAGCGCTGTTTTTAGAAAACGCTATGTAATACTCGCGTTTACATCTAGAGCATTTTTTTCTGTTATCACACACATTAACGAACTTACCGGCGGAAGAGACGATACTTCGGCTGTTTATGCAGGCTGTAACAGGTGGGAGAGCGACACGGTCTTGTTACATTCGCTGCAGAATACAGGGTTATTTTTCTCGTAACACTGCGTTGGATTCACAAATTTACAATATGACGGACAATTATGGGATGCATGGTTATTGTACCCCTCAAAGCAAATTTACATACATATTTCACTCCCAAAAATCTCTTTAAATCGATAAGCAGGAGAGAGCATATCTCACCCGTGTTGGCCTCAATCTTCATTGGCTTCCTGTTAATTCTAGAATAGAATTTAAAATGCTTCTTTCTTACTTATAAGGTTTTGAATAATCAGGTCCCATCTTATCTTAGGGACCTCGTAGTACCATATCACCCTAATAGAGCGCTTCGCTCTCAGACTGCAGGCTTACTTTGTAGTTCCTAGGGTTTGTAAGAGTAGAATGGGGAGGGCAGAGCCTTCAGCTTTCAGGCTCCTCTCCTGTGGACCAGCTCCCAATTCAGATCAGGGAGACAGATACCCCCTCTACTTTTAAGATTAGGCTTAAAACTTCCTTTTCGCTAAGGCTTATAGTTAGGGCTGGATCGGGTGACCCTGGACTATCCCTTGGTTATGCTGCTTTAGACGTAGACTGTGGGGGGGTTCCCATGATGCACTGTTTCTTTCTCTTTTTGCTCTGTATGCATCACTCCGCATTTAATCATTAGTGATCGATCTCTGCCCCCCCTCCACAGCATGTCTTTTTCCTGGTTCTTTCCCTCAGCCCCAACCAGACACAGCAGAGACTGCCCCTCCCTGAGCCTGGTTCTGCTGGAGGTTTTTCCTGTTAAGAGGAGTTTTTTCCTTCCCACTGTTGCCAAGTGCTTGCTCACAGGGGGTCGTTTGACAGTTGGGGTTTTTCATAAAATTATTGTATGGCCTTGCCTTACAATATAAAGCGCCTTGGGGCAACTGTGTTGTTGTGATTTGGCGC